>NC_041402.2:131766059-132033559 GCF_900747795.2 Erpetoichthys calabaricus | reverse complement strand
AAAGCCTGCTATTGTCCATTCCACCATTGCTGCTTCAAATGCTGAGTGTGATTATTCTCTTGCAGTGATAATTCTTCCGGCATTCTTCTTACTTTATTAACATCACAGAAGAGACAATCATCCACCACAAAACACTTTGATTGTACTGTAGTCATGGAGGCTTTATTTCATACATAGCTGGGACACAACTTCCATTTGCTTGCTTTTTAAGAGACTTTGGGTCCTGACACCTGTGTAAGTAAATCGTTAAAACATAAAGCACATGCATATTTGCCCACAAAAGGACTGTGAACTTCCCATTCACTTCATTGACTGACAATTTATGCAACAGTATGCTGGACTGAAAGCAGACTAGCAAGAAGTGAAGCTGATTTTGTGTGAAACTAGTGCACCTGGAACTTTGGGCGTGGGCAAAGATACAGAAGCTCATCTTGTTCAGGGAATGCTGTGTTACTGTGTTGTGGATCTTTCACAATAGAATATGCATTTTTAAAATATTACAAGTTCATATGTTAGAAATACTGTATATTATTTCAATCATTATTTGGAGAGAGATATAAGTAAAGCATACTGTTGTGTATGGAATTAGTTGATGTGCTCTGATGATATGATTACTGTCCTCTTTTCCAAACAGTAAATATTGAATATTCAGATATTCAAGTGTAATATTAATTTAAAATAATATCTGACCAATTAAACACGGCTTTGCAGCACAACTGAAAATAATTTTGGATCAGAGCACTCAAGTGAGTGAAATGTCTTATTAAATGAAAAAGCAGGAAAGAGATCAGGTAAAACATACTCACATTTTATTTTGCTCAAAATTATTTCACATCTTTTTATTTTAATTCATTTTTACAACAGCTAGAGAACAGTAGTAAACCAATCATAAAAGCAACTGTGCTGAGGAGGAAAACAATGGTGGCATCTTTTATCATTGTCTTGTTGTTTTTTTTTTCTCTTCATCAATTTGATTATTCTTAAAAATATTTATACACTACTGCATCACCATGCAGCTCAAGTCTCGATGCAGAAATCTCTAAACAAATTAAGACTTAGCCATAAAAAAAAGAAACAAACAAAAAATATCAAACTCATTAAATGTACACGAGTGCCTGGTTGTGATTGTGTGAGCGTGGAGGCACAGAGAAGGTACTGAAAAGTGTACCTTGTAACAGAATATGACAAACAGAAGGTAGCAGGCCTTCTACCAGACAAACAAAAATCTTGAACAATGAAAAACAAACAAAAAAATTGAAAAATGATATTCACACATTTTGTACATTACTGTGGCACAGATAATAACATACAAATAATTAAAAAAATTAAATATTAAAAAAATAGTTGCACACTTTGTGGAACAGGAGCATTCAGATGAACAACACATGTGCATTGTACCAGGTCTGAATGATGTGATTTTAGTTTTTGGGTTTAATTCATATTTGTTGTTCTGTTGAGAAAGTTCACATAATGAGATCTGTACACAGCACATCCAAGGTTCCTCACTCAGCTATTAACCAGCTGGGTAGTAAATATTGTTACCTACACAGGTTAAACTATGCAGAGGAATTGTGTGTAGCAATGTAGCATCAGCATACTATGACACCATCTCAGCACACTATATATATATATATATATATATATATATATATATATATATATATAGAATGGGGTCAAGGATAAACCTGTAGGCAATGATGTGCTGGTGTGTGGAAGTTCTTTTACAGCTTATTACAGTAAAAACCTACAAAAAGGTTCATTTAACTTAATTTTTTCTGCACTTACTTTATACCCAGAAATGTTCTTATACTGAGATATCTAAAAAAATAATAGTCTGAAAGAATTTCACTTTCTTTTTCTGTACAGTAGAGCTTTAAATAAACTGGGGATTATTCTTCAGTTTCTATCTGGCTTTTCATTACAACACACTGTACCTGATGTTCTTCTAACATTCAGATGAGGGCAGCTAAATCTTTTACATGAGATCTTACAGCCGGAGGGACGTCAGCAAACTGTACGTTATCCAGCAAATTTCAGTCTATGTTTTCAATTGTCCATTCTTATAAAATACCATGCAATTTACACATGCACAAGAAAAAACAAAACTAAAAAAAACCAAAATGCAATATGCAATACAAAAAAACTGAACAAAAAAAAAAAAAACAGTGCACTTGTATTTTTAAATGGAAACAAAAAGTAAATGAATCTATACAGATGTTTTAATTCAAACAGAAACATAAAAGTATATCAAACAAGAAAAATAAAGAACGGAAAAAAAAAATTTGGTCTTCAAAAATTTACTAAAATATTTTCATTTCTCTTTTCTACACTTGCGCATTTTCAAAATGTATTCTACCAATAATGTAAAAAAAAAAAAAAGAAAAGAAAAAAAAAGAAAGAAACAGCCCACAACACATCTGGCACTGGATTATAACATAATGAACACCCCTCTCAACATAAAACACGTACTAAGTGGGCATATTAAAGTCAAGATTTTTTAAACAACTGAATAGGCAGGTAAGAAACTTGCAAATTACTAATTCCTTTTTTTTTTTTTTTTTTTTTTTTTTACAGTGCTATAAGCAAAAACCAACAAACAAATAAACACAGGGAATTGAAGAATTCAAATATTCATAAATAAAATGCAGGTCCCAGACCTGCTCATTGTGAACAATATTAAATATGTGAGCTATGTATAACTTTTATGTACAAAAGACAAAAAAGTACAATGAATAAAACATTTAACAAGAAATACAAAGATTTGGGGTGTGCTGAATCTGTAAATTTTTGCCAACAATCCTATTGGCTCTTTATTTGTATAATTAAGGTAAAAGAGAAAAGAGACATCTTTAAAATAAAACAGTCCATTCAAATTGACTAAAATTTAAAATAAGATATTGTATATATTTTTCCGTGGTCATATACATGGCATGATTAAACAAAAAAGGCAAATAAAATCCTCAGTTTTGATGTTTATCATTTCCTTTTAAATGATTTGCTTACGGCTACAAAGTCTTTTAAGGTTTTGAAGCTTCATATTTCCATTTTGACTGCAATCCACCAAATGATGTGAGCTGAAAACATGTCAGGGGCAGGTACATTTAATTTCTTTTCCTTTTCTTTTTTAATAGTACCCAGAGTTTCTTTCCTACAAAAACATGAGCTGAAAAGATCTCACTAAAAACAGTTTTTATTAATATATAGGTTCTCTTTCATTGTCTGTATGGAAATTTCACCAAGCTTCTGTATAACGAACATCCACTTCCTTTAGGTTGGGCAGCTTGGCCTAATGAAAAAAAAAAGGAAAACAAATGTTTTTTTTTTTTTCCCAAAAAACTCATACAAAACATAACATGGCATGTCCAAAAGAGTTTTACATTTTTTTCACCAATCTCCTGAACCCACTTATTCAAATATTGACTCAGAGGAGAAGAATGCCTATCTATCACTTCTAGAACAAGATGGGATCCAACACTAGAGGGGGTATGAGTTCATCATGGGACACGCTAATGCATGAAGCTACACAAGGACTGATTAAAGCTGTCAATTCACCTTTCAAATGTGGAAGGAAAACTGGAATACATATAAGCAAGCTTGAATGAACACAAGGAGAACAGGCTGGAAAATGGACTTGGAACTCTAAAGTTGTGAGGCCACCATGCTGCTCTGCTTTAGTACAGTCTTAACTTAATGTAACATTAATATAATTTTACTTTATTGATTGTTTTTCTTTGTCCATCATTGTACTTAACATAGTCTTACTTTAGGCAACACACTGTACAGTGGAACCTCAACCCGAAGAAATTTCCCGCAGAGGATTGTATGTAAATACAATTAATCCATTCAAGACCGTACGAACTGTATGTAAATATAAATATATTTTTTTTAAAAGATTTTTAAGCACAAAAATAGTTAAGTATACCATAGAATGCACAGCGTAATAGTAAACTAAATGTAAAAACATTGAATAACACTGAGAAAAGCTTGAACAGAGAAAAGTAACATTGCAAGAATTCACGCTATAGCCTTCCGAACCGCTCACTGTAAACACTTTTTTTTTTAAAATGAGTTTTAAGCACAAGGAAAAACATGAACATTTGAAAAATACGTAATTTAATAAATAACCAAGAAAAGTAACATTGCAACAATGCACGCTACGAACTGATCGCTGTAAACAGAAGTGAAGTGGAGATTAAAATCCAATAGAAAAAAGTCTTTAAATACAACGAGGTTAAAGCAATGCTCGAATCGGTCTCTTTAAACACAAGCCCAGTGCATTCTTTAACTGCCTTCTCGGCCTTACGCAGCCAGCTAGCTCTCTTGCGCTCCCTGCACAGGGAATGCACAGGGAGAGACTGAACACGTGCGGAAAATCATCGGCGCATACAAACCGGAAGAGAAACTGGCTTGTTCGTCACCCGAGTGTGTGGTCGTGAACAGATGCAAAAGTTTGGCGAACTTTTTGGTCATAACCTGATTTGTACGTGGTCCAAGACGTTCATGACCCGAGGTTCCACTGTACTTGAAAATTACCTTTTTAATTTGGATAGTTCTTGTATTTAGAGGTTTTAAGAAATTTTAAGAGTTTCTTTTTAGAAATTTTATAAGTTTTAGAAATTTTAGAATTTTAATAATTGCATTGTTGGAAAAAGTAATCTTGAGAAATGAATTCTAAATAAAGGCAGGCCTTAGTTTAGTAATATGTGACACGAGAAAGACATTATTGTGTCCAGCTGTTTATTGCAGATGGTAGGCATCCATATTGGTGCTAAGACAATCTGAAATGCAGCTAGAGGACACCACATGAGCCTTTCCATGGGGTGACTGAAGGATTTGGTAGGTCATTCTCTGTCCCACAAAACAACTTCAGGTTAGGGTATAAATGTTCATCCCTGATTTAGCTCATTTAGATTCTAGTTAGGTAGGAGACCCGGATTCGCTTCTCGGGTCCTCCCTGCGTGGAGTTTGCATGTTCTCCCCGTGTCTGCGTGGGTTTCCTCCCACAGTCCAAAGACATGCAGGTTAGGTGCATTGGTGATCCTAAATTGTCCCTAGTGTGTGCTTGGTGTGTGTGTGTGTGCCCTGCGGTGGGATGGCGCCCTGCCCGGGGTTTGTTTCCTGCCTTGCACCCTGTGTTGGCTGGGACTGGCTCCAGCAGACCCCTCGTGACTCTGTAGTTAGGATATAGCGGGTTGGATAATGGATGGACGGATGGATGGATAGGTTCTAATTAGGAGATGACAGACTTTGAGCAAAAGTTCATTGGAAAAGGGGTCGAGAAAGACCAGAGAAATCTGAACAGGTAGAAATGAAGTGTGGCAGAGTTTAAGAGAACAGCCAAGCTTATGAGACTTAGCAATCAGTACATAAACAAATCCCATACTTATCCCTGCTCAGCAGGCCAGGTAAAGTGTTGCAATTTTAACAGCTTTGCATTTCCCCCATGTAATCATCCCTTGCACATATTTTAAGTCTTATATTTGTATACTTTATTATACAGTATATGGTGCCATTTGTCCTTTTGGCAAACAGGGGTGCCTCTATTACAATATACATGCCTGGGTGGTATTACATTTTTGTGATCAATTATTTATTAAATTGGTAAACCAACCAAATTCTACGGAAGTGTATTAGGGCCATGGAGAAGAAAAAAATGCATGTTAAGAATTAAGTTGACATGTCGACTTTATTCTCGACATTTCCACTTCAATCTCGCCATTTGCGTAGAGATTAAAGTCAACATTTCCACTTTATTTTCGACATTTCCACATTAATCTTGCCGTTTATGCCTAGGTTAAAGTTGACATGTTGACTTTATTCTTGACATTTCTGCTTTATTCTCGCACATTTATGTCATATCTAATACGCTCGCAGATAAACAGTGTATACAAAAAAAAGTTACATAATGAAATAACTATTCTTCTCTCTAGTCCCCAAAATCCTAGAAGTACTTTAATGACCAGTAGTGCTGACCACTCAAACTCGGTTCTGAATGATTACCACCCGGTACAGTGACTTGCCAATGTTAATCCCGGATGTTCCATCAGTCCTTCTTGCTGATAGGGTTTGATTAAGAAAAGCGGTTTTGAAAGCTGAGAATAATAGACAGTCTGTGAGTTTCCAAAAGGTTATAAAAACACATTTAGTAGCAAGACAGCCAAGGGAGAATAACCTTTGTTGGAGATGGTTCAGTATGATGATAAAGGATGAGGCAAGACAGGAATATTAATAACAAGAATGGAAGACAGAAAAGATGCAACATTGGACTAATAAGTAGCTATGATGGGACATTCCCAAAATTTATGAATGTATGTGAAGAAAGGTGCCTACTGTCCCAGATTGACACAAACAGCATGAAATGCTCGCAGTAAAACCCATAATAAGTCATTTACACGGGGCAGAATATTACTTATGTACAAACCAGATGATGTTACTTTTGAAGAATTTTTATAAATTCAACAAACATTTATTGCACACTAATAATGTCTGTCTTCTGCACATTTTAATTAAAAAGTTATGAAAGTATTATACCTTGAGATCTTCATAGGTGTCTGCAGACAGTTTAGTGCTGTTCATGTTGAGACTACACAGACTTTTCATTGCTAGAAAACAATGTTGAAGAATGTATTTAGCATATCATGCAAACTACAAGGTAATGAAAACAGCCACCAATTACAAATGTTGAACAACAAATAAGGATGTGTTTGATTTAGACAGTAAAACCTAGTATATTACATTCTAAGCCTAGGGTATGGTATATGCTTGTATAAAAAAGAAAAGATTTTAACCAGTCTCCCTTTGCCTGGATCCATGAACCAGGTCACAAAAAATGAGTGGTAAACCTAAAAGAACATCAGTGACAACCTATTTAGTCTCTCCCCTAGACCCTACCTCCACTCTAGATAAAAAAGCACAAGGACACTTCCATTTCCTGTGATTATTGAGGAGAACAAGCTTTCTACTTGTATCCCTTATCACTTTCTACAAGGGTACCACAGAGAGTATTCTGACTGTCTGGCAGGAGAATTGCAGCATCCGACACTGTGAGACCTTGTAGCAGATAGAAAAAATGACTAAGAGCATCATCGAGGTCTTTCTCTCTCTACAATTCAAGTCATTTACCCCAGATGTTGCACTCACAATTCCTTCTGTCTATACCACAGAGGCTTGTCATTGACTTTGCAAATCATATGGAAAGAAATCCTAATAATTCAACTCAGAAATGATCACAAGGTCATGACTAAGGTCATGTCAACATATACAGTTTTTTGTGGGATACTGTTTTGTGAGTCAAATGTATACTTATGCTTCTACTTTTGCTTTCTAGCCAACATACACAACTACAACTGGACATTTATTGATTAATATTTATCCATAGACTGTCTGGTGTATTTACTGTATTGCATCGCATCTAATTGCACTTTGTACAGTTTTGTGTAATCTTATATTAGCACCAAAGTCCATTTCACTACTGTATATATTTATGAAGGATATGGTAACAATAAATTTTACTTGATTTATGCATTTAGTAAAATGATTAAGAGTACACTTCTAAAACAGACAATTATATTAGTAAATACACTTCCTTACAGCTTAGTGCAAGCAGTCCAGCATCGGTGACCGGGGTCTCACACAAGTTGAGCACTTGAAGTGAAGTGAGGTGCTCAGAAAGCAGCCGTAATCCTGCATCTCCAAACTAAACAAGGAACATGCAAACCATTAGTAGTGGTAATGTAATACAGTAACAATACAGGACACTTTCAGGATTAATACTGAAATACGAAATGTTATAAGTCTAAAAAGGCTGGAAATAACAATAACATGGCCAGCTGTTGTATAAAATGAAGATCAATGAAACAATAGACAAAATATGACATACAACTGATTAGAAGGACCATTTAGAACATAGTATGACTTGCACCTTGGTGCAAGCATTTGGTGAATACATGTGACTACTAATAGGCTTTTGCAGCAGCTTTTTATTACCATATATGCTCATGTATAAGTCAGGTCTTGAAACTCGAAAAATCAATCATAAAATAAGACCCCAACTTATACGCCTGTTAAAAAATGCAACACTTATTTTTTCTTGCCTCCTCCAATCTTGCATTGAGTTATTCAGCCGCATCGAATTTTGTTGCAGCAGTGCAGTTACTAATTTCTTTCGCTACTTCATGACGTTTAATTTAAAACCAGCTTCATATTTTCCTCTGATTGAACACTCCATCGTAGGTGAGGAATGCTCTTACAATAAAGGTGTATGAGGATGTGAGATACAAAAAACACAGATCAGTGCAAACATTGCTTCGGAATAGTTTGGTCACGTAGGCACGAGAGAGAGAGAGAGTGGTTAGGAGCACGTGCTGATACAGCGCATTGCCACAACCACATATAAAAAAAGGCAGTGTTGTTCCGTGGTTACTCTCTCAGGTGGGTGTTAGCATACCATAATCCCTCGTACCAATAGCGTGAGTTTTCCACATTCGACTTATACGACTGACATTATAAAATAACAGAAATGATACTGTAAAATCAAGTCCCGACTTATCCGCGAGTATATACGGTATACACTATCTCATAATTTTGGTTACACTAATATAATATAAAACAACATTCTCCCACCCACTTATTTCAATTAAGGATCATGTGGGGCCATTGCTTATCCCAGTAGCACTGGTTGCAAAATGGAAAATAGCCTTAGACAGTGAACCAAGTCCATGGCACAGGCCACTCTAGGCATACACCCACATTCATAATGAGCCTGACCTGACAGACGTATCTTTTGACAGGTTGTGAGAGGACATGTAGTTTACCAAAAGGAAAACTAATATAGACACAGGGAGGACATACAAACTCGTCACTAACAAGAAATGGGCATGTGATTCGAACCAAGGATGCTAGATCTGGAACACAAACCACTGGGCGTACTATATATATAGGTTTATTAATGTATTAATTTCATTAATGTACGCTACACACAGAGTCAAACAGGATCCAAGCAAATGCTGCCAGCATTATTTGCAGGGCAGAATCCAATCTGGAAGGGAGGCCAGTTCATTGCAGTGCTCCCTCACTTGTACATCTCCTCACTCAAGGCCAGTCAATTTAGAGTTGACAATGAACTAACTCATATGCTTTTGGGATGTGGGAAAAAACGTACAAATGCCACACTATGAGGGAGTCGAGACTGAATTGCTGTCTCATGGAACTATAAGGCAGAAGTTCTTCAGACTACTTCACCTTCCATGAAATCACAATCCCAAATTCTCTAAAAAAAAAAAAAAATGGTTTAACTTACTAAAATTTACATAATCAATTCTTAAATGGTATAGTTGTAGTAATATCCAAGACACATAGACAAAACTAGAAAAACTCAAAAGTGTTAGAAGTGCTGAAGTAAACATCCTGACCTGAGTGGACCACAAATTCAGTTGTTTGAGGGAAGGCAGCTTGATTAGTTGCTCTGCACAGGCACTGGTGACGTTTGTGAAGGCCAAGCTTAAATTCTCTAGATTGCCAAATGAACCTGAGCTTAGCAGACGTGTTAGGTCTGCATCCTGGAAAGCAGAACAACTCAATTAGAGAATGGATTACATTTCTACAGCATTACATTCAACACTTGCATTTACAGGATTTTTATTTTTTTCTGCTCCCACATTAATGTTTACCCTTGTATGCACCACTCTTGTGTTTTATTTAGGTGATAAAATGTCTCACAATTACTGTGGTAAAAATGCAGAAAGTTGTTTTTAGTCGGATTTGACTGAGTAGAACATTAGGTCCAAAGACAGAAACCATTTAAAAACCCCACAATCACCTGGGGTCCGAGAGGTTGTGATGAGACTGGAATAGCAACTGATGGAATTATAAAGAAATAATGAAGTATAACTGACTAAAAAATTCTGGTTGGTCTTTATTCTTAAACCTGCCTTATGATGACCTCACCATGTCTTTTACTCTATGTGTCTGTACTGTTTGACTAAATTATATTTGTGATCCAATTCACACCATTCCTTTGTGAGTAATGGCAATGAACAAATAATAATTTAATGATAAGGATAAACATTAAATCCTAGCCTCTGTTTACACTTTGAGGAGTGTACAGTCAATGGTATAAATTAAGTGTGTGTAGAACTCATAACGGTACATTTATTTTCATCCTCAATCCATCCATTTATTTAAAGAAGCTATTTTTACTAGTTTAGGTTAAAAAAAGGATGGTGTACAATTTCATTGTGGAGTATACTTGCTCTCATCGAGTCAGTGATGAGGTTACTGATTAACCTAATATGAACTTGTTTAGGATGCGGCAAGAAACACAAGTGTCTGGAAAAAAGCAACACAGACCAAATAAGACAAGCCGAGTATTGTTTGTGGAAAAAATACTTTTTACCATTCCTAGGATTGTGAACTTGGTGTAGAGGTGGTATCCATTAATAAGCATACTTGACAAACAACCATCATAAGCCAAAGGAACACTTCAAACATTTGCTTACTGTATCTAGCACATGATTCTAGCATTACTGGACAGCTTTACTCACTGATATATGATGATATGGAAACAAGAAGAAAACTTACTGTTGATTTGGATGGCAGTGTGAGCCTTGTAGGGCCACCTTTCCTTTGCTAGAAAATAGAAATATTACAGGAATTAAAATAATAAATGTATTTATTTATATAGACAAAATGAATGGGGTAAACAAGTTACTGCAAACTAAAATGTCTGAATGTAACAATGAAGTAATTCTTACTGCACTGAACAAAAACATTAATTTAAGGATCTGTATTCTTTTCATGTTGTTAATTTTTACCTAAACTACAAACTACAAATCTGTTGACAGATAGATCCCTGTGCTTTAATTCTATAATTCCATTAGAGCGCAGAGGAGAGCTAAAGACGCGTCAAGCAACAATGGATGCAAGACAAAAACAAATTGTGATCGTAATGACACACTTTACAGTCACCTAACAATATCCATGTTTGGAATGTCAAAGAAAATTGTAGTACCTGGAAAATGCCCATGCAGACGCAAGCAGAATGTATAAAATCCACACAATAGATAATCATGAAAGAATTAAACTTGGGTCCCTGAATTGTAACCCTGCAATACCAACCAATGTTCTCAAACAAATTGCCCTTATGTTATAATCTATTAGTAATCTAAATTATAAAAATGTAAGACAATTGTATGAATTATTGGCAATTCTAAAATTGTATTTCCAGGTTATGGTATTCAAATATATGAAGAATATATAGTAATAAAAAATTCTTTTGCTCAGTATGGGAAGTGTGATTTGTTTAAATATTTTCTTAAGGTTTTGGAACTGTAATTGTAACATACGCAGATGTAATGGACACTGATTTATGCACATGCAAGAAATTATTCAGTGAAATAAGAGCAATGGTCAGTCTGATGAACAATACCTGTCCGTGCAATATTACTTGACCCTTATACATATTATTAAATTATTATTTTTATTATTATAATACTGGCTTGAAATGAGTTGGGGTCAAAAAGACCTTGAAGATGAGAAAAGAAAAAGAAAAATGGTATGTCTGTAGCATGTCAGCAATAGCACTCCAGAGCAAATGACTTCCATTTATTTAGTACCGAAAATAATCATTTATTATTGCCTATACTAGTGTGACAATTACCTCTTTTGATTCTGTAATAACTTAGCAGTAGACATATTTTAGTGCTGAACTTTAACAATTTATAGGCACCAAACATCTAATAGTAAGAATATTTGACCCTTATTAAAGGATTTATCTTCAAAGAAATTTCAACAGTAAGCAAGAAGCTGTCAAATGGAACTGACAATTTATTTCGTAGATACATACCAGCTCTTTGAGCTCTCTTTGGCGGTCACATAGCTGCTCATACATCTTCTTACCGACATCTGTACTCTCCAGTGTTGAGATGATCTGCAGCTGTGTGTCATTGTTCTCAATGATATTGTATTCAAGCATCAAACACAGGATCTGAAACACCATTAATCCCATATACATCAGGTTTAATATAATGTAACTTGGTGCACACTGTCATTTAGTATGAGTTTTTGCAATGAAAACAAGCAGTTTTCTCACAAATCAACGGCATCAGAAACATTCTGAAAGGAGATTGTAAACATTACCATTGCAATTGTCTCTCTCTCATTGACTTATGACAAAAAAAAGATAAGAATTTTGGACACAAAACGCATATCTAGAAAATTACTGTCATTTTGCACGTTACATATTTAAATAAAGGAGCTGGAACAAGGAGAACATTATCTGTGATATAGTTATATGAAGAATTAGAAAAATGCCACATAATTCTATTCTGAATAAGTAGAATTAGTCATGTGACTAAGATATTGCTCAAAAGCAGCACAGATTTTAGCATCATCTGCATCAATTTCACTAATGCAAATTTAAAAAAGTGTCAGTGGTTTATTAGTGTCTTTCTGAACCATGTCTCAAAAACTATGGCCTCAATGTATGCCATTTTGTTAGTGGCAAGAGAGCCCTTTACATTACAATCATGGTTTCAGTCTTCTATTTACATTAAAATTAATTAGACTTGTGTATCATAAGATGACATTTGTATAATAACTGTTTCAAGAATATAATAGCAAGACTATGTTATTTAAAATTTGACTTGAGTAAAGAATAGATAAACTTTAGCAAGGTGTGTGGACTAGTACAAATAATTAAAATGTGTATGTTGTTTTTAAGATAAACAAATATGTATTAAATGAGCCTTTCCTCATGAGAAGTATGATAGAAGTTTAAAAATCTGTACATGCTACTTTTAGTAACACATATGAATAATACAAATAATTATTTTATCATCAATGTACAATGTTCATAAAATAATTAAATGAATGATTTAAGGCATCACACTAAAAGGTTATGCATGAAAGTCTACTTTGTGCTGTGACTGTTGTAGGCCATTTCTCTAGTCACGTGAACTCTAAACTTTAACCCTTGCACTTCTCAGCTTAGCGAAGAATGAATTAATGATGTGGATAAATATGGATAAAGGGACACTTAAAAAAAAATGGCTTGCCCAGACTTGTTGCCATTTTAATTTAGTGCATTAGGGCTTATCTGCAATAGATGTCATCAGAAAGGATTACAAAACGTGCTCTGTCACAATACACACTATAATAATTTGATCTGGTGTTATCAAAAGCCTACCCTTTATTTATCACTTAATTATATGATCTTCTGTAATTGCATACTTTAATACTGTACTGTATACTGACTTTTTATAGTTCCTTTTATAACTTGCACTCAATTTGGCTAACTACTATTCTTATTTACCCTGCTCAGTAGCTTTATACTGTAACTATGGTTGATTTTGTATAACTCATTTCAATACTTGCAGTTTTCAAAACTTCTGAATGACTGCATTTGTTAAAGAACAGTTTAGCTTACACATTTCATAACATACTGTTAATTTTATTAGTCCTATAATGCCCTCTGTAATGGTGCACACAATTATTGGCACTATGCAAAAAATAATTGAATGATCAGTTGCATGTTAGCCCTACCTCAACCATTGTTTGGTTTCCCCTCAGTGCAAGCAGCATACATGGGCCCAACTTGTTTTCAGCCAATGACAGCAAGAATTTCTTTGTTTTGTAGCAAGAACCCATCAAAATATGAACCTAAAATCAAAAGAGAGTTATATGAATCTTGATAAAGGAGGACATATTACTAATGGCACTCTCATGATGCCTCCTTAGTATAGCAGGTAATACAGTGGAAATAAAAAGTCTACACACACCTGTCAAAATCGCATATTTTGTGTAATAAAAAAATGAAGCCAAGATAAATCCTGTCAGACCTTATTTCACCTTTATTGCAAAATTGCAATCTATACAAAGAAGGTGAAAACAAATCAGAAACTACTTAGTGACAAAAGAAAAGAAAAATCATACAAAAACCTGGTAGCATTAGCGTGCATACCCTTTAATAATCAAGGATGTGGCTGCGTTCAGAATCAAACAATCACAAGAAGACTCATCTCAAATAATAGTTAGTATACACCTGACATCAATTAAAGTGGCTCAGATAAAGTTTGGCTGTTTCTGTAGGATTATTCTGATATCCTCTTGGTTGCAACATACTCTAAAAGCCATGGTCCGCAAACAACTTTTAAAACATGAATGGTCTCTCATCATTGAAAGGTACCAATCAGTACAGAGGTGCAAAGAAAAGTGCCCAAAGTATTAAACATCCAATGGAGCACGGTGAAGACAGTCATCAACAAGTGGAGAAAATATGGCTCAACTGCGACTCTTCCAAAATCAGGATGTCCCTCTAAGACTGATGAGAAGACAAGGAGAAAACTGGTCAGAGAGGCCACCAAGAGGCCTACAGCACCATTAAAGGAGCTGCAGGATTTCCTGGGAAGTACTGGTTGTTCTCTACATATGACAGCAATCAGTTGTACTCTTCATGTGTGTGGGTTGTGGGGTAAGGGAAGCAAAACAAAAGCCTTTTCTCACAGAAAAACATCCAAACCCAGCTAAACTTTGCAAAAACGGTATGCCCAATCTCCCATGACCATGTAGCAAAATGTATTATTGGCCCGATGAGAGCAAGGCTGAACTATCTGGCCATAATTCCAAAAAGTGTGTATCACATCATCAAAAGAACACAATACCCACAGTGAAGCATGGTGGAGACAGCATCATGCTTTTGGGCTGCTTTTCTTCAGCTGGAATTGGGGCTTTAGTAAAGGTGGATGGAATCATGAATACTACATATAATTTGAAAATTATGTGGTAACCACAATGGATGGAAGCTGACGCAATACAACAGATGATGGCTTATGGGTAGTTTGAACACACACATGCTGTTAGTAGTTGAATCAAATGAACATGGATGTGCACTGCGGGATTGTACCACTGTTGAACAACTCACTGCCGGGAGATTTCTTTGGATAGAGGTAGTAAAACCTGCTGAAATTCACCGAAGGATAACTGGTTCAGAACAGAAGGGAAAACAGTATGACTCAAAGACAAGTTTATTAATCAGTAGAAAGGCTTAAAAAGTGGGAAGGACAAAAGTAACCAATGAAGACTGACCACCAACACACAATCCCACATTGAACTGACGAATGCCTTTATCAGAGAAAACCAACGGATTACTTTGTCCACTGTTTTTGCACACTTGGATATCAGCTATGGATCTGCATGTGCCATAGTGCATGATGACTTGGTATATTAAATTCTGTGCAAGATGGGGACCCACACAGCTTATTGATCTACCCAAGCCAACACTCTTCAGTGAATTTCAACAGGTATCATTCCCATTGCCCAAAGAAACCTCATAATTCTGTGTTGTTCCACAATGGTACATTCCCACAGTGAAGCATCCATGTCTATTTGACCTTGGCTTCAACTAGACCAATGTCTTAGCACTGCACGGTGTGTGTTAGAACTACCCATAAGCCATCATGAACATGTTTGTATTATGTCGATTTCTATCTGATGCATTTAGCACATAATTTTTAAATTGCCTTTACTTTTTTGATTTATGCTTGATTTACAGCTGCTGGTCTGCAGAGCTTTAACAATGTCATGTGCCCCTACTAGAAAACGTACATTTCATCTAACTTTTAAAGCCAAATGTTCCAGAAGAGAACCGAGGATATAGATGGTCTGATATACCAAGACGATCTCCGATTCTTCATAAGAAAATACAAAGAAAGTCCAGATGCTAAGCATAAATTGCCTGTCTGTGATATATTACAAATAAAATGTGGATGAGCCATTGTGCAGATGATGTTTATGGTACTTTGAGGCACGTGTTTTATGATTAAGATTCTGATTCTGCCATGTGAAAATTATTTATTCACACTCTAAGCTATCCTGCAGCCTACCATAGACCCTTCTTAAACATTATATAAACATTAATTATGAACCACATGCAATATTAAATTTTACATTTGTCCAGATACAGTTTAACAACTAACAAAGTTTGGATTTACTCAACTCCACAATTGTATTTTGATTGATAATATATATCATTATTATATAAAGGGGGTTATAGGAGGCTGCATGGATTGTTTCCAGTATAAAGAAAAGCTTCATTTGTTGGGGATGTTATGATTCTTTTAACATTTCATGGAAAAATGTCTGCATTAAAGAATCCATATATTCATATACTTTAGGCAAGAGTCCAATCTTAGGCCAACACACATATGCTTTAAATGCAATGTGTAGCCAAATATTTCAGAAAAAAACAACCAATATGAACTTTTTGTCACTGTGCCCAGTTTAGGTGGCTTACACATATTTTTTCCTCATACATTATTGGCAGTCTATGTAAAAAGAATATGGATATCAGAAATGTAATACTTTAAACAATAAGAATATTCTTTTTCTTACAAATTCAGATCTCATGTTTTTGCCTACAGCAGACACACGTCTTGAGTTTAAATCCACTATAATTTAACAAATCAACACAACAAGCACTTTTTATGAAAATGGCAAGAATAGTAGTAGCATAAACTGAAAAACACAAAAGTTACGACTTTTTGCATTTGCCTCTCCGGTACCCCTTTTTCTGAAGTACTTTCATTTACCATTTATAGCCATGCTCAGCTGTTGGATCTCTGATGGATGGTGTGAAACAGTATGGAGCAGAAAAGACCAATTAAACAATCATGGTATAGGATCACTGATTAAATCAGGTATGGTGTTCGAGCTCAGGATTTAAAATAAGTGACTAGAAAAAGACAATTTGGTAAATTAAAATTTTGCAGGAATAAAAAGCTATTTCATTGTATTTTAAGGGCAGTTAAATTATAATTTTTACTTATACTGGATAATGACAATGGATACTATTATTTTAATGTTACTTTTTAAAAATTAAAACCATGTTTGTAGCAAGAAGCATAAAAAAAACAGAAATTAACAATGAAAATTGACTATACAGCCACAGATGGCTCACTAGCCCATCACTTGATGCTTTATTGCATATCACAAACAAATTCAGTGAAAAATCTTTTTATAATCATCACAAAACGTGCTGAAAAATTATAATATCATATCATTTTCAAACCCACTTAATCCAATTCAGAATCTTTGGGAGGCTAGAGCTTACCCTGGCAGCACTGGTAGCAAGGCATGAAACAGTGTGCCGGAAAGATAAAGTGGGGAAAAAAAGACACTAAATATGACAGATATTTACCTTCATTTTTCTAATCATGCAAAGTGGTAGCATACAGGTGCTGATGATTGAATGAAACTAAGGTCACACCACTTTGGCGTTGGCCTGGCTGAATCACTCCTCTGGCCATTAAAACCATGTTATTAATAAAATGATACTAAGCTGAAGAGCATGACTCACATTATTGCACACACGTACCATACTGGCAAAGAGCTCTCCATCATCATCACAGGCCACTCCTCCTGGGCTGTAAAGCTGGAACCAGCCATCTTTGCCAGCGCGAACACTCAGCAAACATGAGTGGACCTGTAAAAAAACACAGAAGGGTGTTATCATAAAGAAAGCAACTTTGAGATGACTAGACTACTACTATTAAAAAATGATTACAGTATGTAGAGCAGGGGTGTCCAGCTCCGATTCTGGAGGGGCACAGTAGCTGCTGGTCTTCCTTCCTGCAACTTTCTTAATCAGGGACCAATTTCTTCTGTTAACTGACTTCTATTCCCTTCATTTTAATTTTTGTGTTTTTAAAGACTCCATCCTTTGATTTTTTTTTTTTTTAAATAAAAATGAGATGTGAAGTGATCCGACAGATGACGACCAGCTAACTCCAACCATATTCTTAAGTACAAGATGATTCTTGTTGTTAATTAAATCTGCTATTTAACTCCATGACTTGCTGGTGCTCTCATCCTGTCACAGCAGATATTTCCAAAACAGTTGCTTTTCTTTTGTCTGATAGAACTAACAAAATGTTTTATGGACTTGAGCAGATCAATATTACTTTTATTAATATTAATTATTTTTTATTTTCAGATATTCTATGATGGACAAAGGTTAGTTGGGCATGTGCAGGCTCACTTTGTGTGTCATTATTGTTTCACTGCTAATTAAGGAAAAAAACAATTACAGGATAAGGATCTTAAATAGAAAGTCAATTACAAGTAGAAGTTAATTAGCAGCAGAAACTAGTCACTAATTAAGGAAATGGTTAGAATGAAAGCCTGCAGCCTCCAGGTTCAGAGCTGACATCCCTGGTATAGAGGATAAGAAACTGTTAAACACATTGTGAAAAAAAAACAATCAAATACTACCCAAACAGGACAACTCTTAAAATGAAATGGCACAATTGCATATAATCGATTTTTGGCAAAATAAAATTGAACTGATGAACTAATAAAAGAGAACAAAACTACAGACAATCATGGGCACGTCCTACTAACACTGCAACCAAGTCTGGCATAAGGAAAAGTTAGCAGATGACAACTGTTAAATGAGTTGTGAATTTTTAATTAACATTTAGAATGATAAAAATCATTCACCTCTTTTTCAGTTGATATTTTTATACATAGTTAGAAAAAGACACATTATCAAATTCTGACATGAAAAGAGATCTAACAGTACTTCCAAGAAAAAGCCATTACATTTTTCTCACTCATTTAGCTTATATACAAAATTCCTACTTATTCAGTTAACGACAGCTTGAAGCTATTAGTGTGTGGCTTTTGAAATAAAAACTGGTACACTTGGCACATTCTGGAATTGTGCAAATCCACAAAATATTTATTGACAGAGCATCATATTCTCAACCACTGTTTGGATAATGGGATATAATTTAAACCAGGCCGGATCTAAAAAACCTCAGCCTCTTGGATGTGATGTTAGAGAACTAGGAACCTTTTTTCATACTTTTCAATTCATAATATACAGACAACATAAGGTTTTGCTTTGGAAATGATACAGCTTAAGTTTTTTTTAATCAAATTAGTTCATATTGAAATTGAGAAAAAAAGTAAACCTTTATGGCACAAGTTTCAGATTTTGTACAAATTATTGGAAAAGAAAATGTGGTAAACACTGGTGTCTTGAATTGTATTAGCCAGGGGACTAACTGCACAAATAGAAAGCATGGCTGTTATGTAAATTACACACTTAAATTTTATCATTAATAAGGCACAGCTCCTCTGATACTCCAACCTATGTGCTCTACCATGTTCACTTTGTTACACAAGTCAAACTGAATACAGAAGCAAAGAAAGTCGATGATAACACAAATGATTTTATTACCATAGATTAAAAAATACAGGACACATTTACCAAGCAGTCCAATGTGCTGCTGAAACTGACATCAATTTATGAAAAAATAAGCAAGGTAAAAGTGGCATAGAGGTGCTCCTCTTAGCATCTTGAGGTAAAAAGGTAATGGCTATCTGGCAGTTCTAAATTACCCTTTGGGATTGTTTCTTATGTTACTACTGTAACCATAACCAGAGTTCTTGCAGGTGTCAGTGGAATTCTACTGGTAGAATCAGAAAGATAAGAACACAGGTAGACTTGGTTGGGCATGTCAAAGGGTTTATGATAAATGCTTGAAATTTTAAATTCTAGAATACATGGTATAAATAGGCCTGCGAACTGAAAACCAGCAGATCTTCTATTTGAATTTCACTCTGCCCTAAAGCAAAACCACAGTGGGAGTTGGTTTAATGATACAGTAAGTGGGTGTTCTGCTGATTAAGGTTGAGAAACTACTCAGTATTATTAAATATACAAAATATTTATCCTGGACAGAGCTGCCAATATCATATACACCATCAGGTGTTCTGTGGTAAACATGATCCTTGTCAGTGTTATGTTCCTCCTTCTTCTTATAGGGTAATAAAAATACAATCCTATCTCAAACCAGGGAGTCAGGTTTCAGAATAAGCATTTCCGTAATGTCTCAGTGAAGAAATGTGTGTGGCAGAGTCTATAATAGGTGAAGCAAAAGAGTAAAAACTGGGGAGACACAGAGAAGGACACAGAACAGTTATTTGGGGTCAATGTGGATGACGAAACCCATACTATGATGAAAAAAATATTTCTTTATAGTTCTTCTAAAAATGCAAGTCTACATGTACCACAGATCTACATTATTAAAGGAAGAAGTTGCTTTCTTGTCTCATTTATTAGAAATGATGACAAGTTATATAATGCAACAAATACCATGCTATTTGTTTGGTACTTGCTACTTCATATCCTCAAACTGGAGCCTCTTTGATGCTATGGGCTCTGCCACACAGCACACCATGAGAAGCACTCAAAGACAAACCTATATTTCTTTCTGTGTTGTTGCACTAAAGTGTCACAAAATCCAACATAATAAATAAATGGATATATAATAGACCAAATTAAAATCACTGGAGACTTTCCATTTGATTTCATGAATGCAGTATGTCAATGCCATGAAAAATTGAGCATGGATTTAGAATGACATATTCTTTTTTTATGGGAATTAATCAGTATAGCTATTTCATGTAAAATAGCTAAATTACCTGTCAAGGACAATAACAGAAAAAATTCAAAAAAATATTTGAAATATCTCTTGCCTTATGCATCCCATCAGCGTATATCCTACGCCATTCTACGGTATCCTCATGTGTCATGTGTGGCCAGCCCATCTTCTCTTGATCACATTCCCTTAAAACTAGGTCCTCTGACTCTATCAATTAAATTTTTGACTACCATTAATGGAAGATGGGCCCTCATTACATGCTGTGAAAACAACATTTTTATTCTTGCAAAGACTTCCTGTGTCTGAAGATGGCCATCTTTGTGTGTGTCAGCCTCTCCTGGCTGGCACTTCCTGTCTCAATCACATTTGACTGAGTAACTAAAGAGAAACTGATCAATCATACTAAGGCCAAACATATCAATTAAATTGCTCAGAGGGATAGGAAACACACACACACTCACAGAGTATTGTTTTATTATATATTAGATAAATAAGGATGTATTTTTATCCACATAAGATACATTCTCTAGAATGAATATCACATCAGAAGACTGCTACTTCCTCACTTTAGTCTAAGCACACTTTTACATCCTACTGTGTTCACCTACCTCCTGCCGAGGATCTTCTGCAAATCTTTGGATAACATACTTCAGCTCTCTGTTTGGGATGGTAAGAAATAATTAATCAATAGACACACTTTAGCCAAAATTCAGAAGCTTTCTTTTACATTAATACTGCGGTCATTATTACTTGAGTTGTGTCAGGATGCTTAACATGAAAAAATATTTCATATTTTTTATTTCTGTCTCAAAGTAGAAAACTCTTAAAACCTCGGTAAGAAACATTTCAGTTTTTTTTTTTTTTACAGAAAATGTACCGGTACTATTATTTTTGATGAGGCTGGTACAGTGCTAGTGCCCACACTGAATGAAAGTCACAATATAAATACTCAGTTGAATTTCCACATTTGTTTGGACAACACAAAAAGTAGCCATATTTTTATTGGACCTTTATTCTATGAAAGCTAAAAAATTACTTTGACAAAGCCATTTATTAAGGAAACAACCTAACCATATTAAAGTAGTGGTTGGCTTCAGACATAGTTAACCATCTAATTCAATAAAAACACTTAAAGAATTCAGGCAGCACTGAAATACAGCATTAAAAGAATACTCCACCCAAAAATGATGTTACTTACCCCATGAGGTATATAGTGATGACTGAGAAAAAAATTTTCATCTTATGTTTTCATTAACAACAGAACTAACAAAGTTTATGCTTTAATGCAGGGTTCTCATACTCTGGGGTCCTGAAGGACCATAGTGGCTTCAGGTTTTCATTCCAACCATTATCTTAATTTTTGCTGCTAATTAACTTCTTCTGAATTCATTCTAATTGACTTGGTTTTTTAAAGATTTGTTTCCTTGAATTTCTTCATTGTTCCTCAGAATTGTTTCATTCCTTTCCTTAAACAGCACCCAAACAGAAATGAAATGAGAAGTGAGTGAGCCAACAGAAGACCAACTAAGTCAGGGCCTCAAACTCCAACCAATTTCATTCCAAACAGTTGCTTAATTAGGCCTTAATTCTAATTGTTAATTAAATCTGTTCTTTAATTCATGGCTTGATGCTGCGCTCATTGTGCAACAGCATACGTTTCTGAAATGGTTGATTTTCTCTTTTTGAAGAGCACTGTTAAAATATGTTTTGTGGACCTAAGCAGATTAACATTCCTGAGACCTTCATGTTCAGTTTCAGATACTGTATGGGGGACACAGTTTTTTGCTTGTCATGTTTTGATTAATTTTGTATCTCATTATTGTTTGGCAGTTAATTAAGGAAAAAGAAACAAATCTGAGTCTTTAAGAGCAAGTCAATTACAATTAATTCAAAAGAAGTTAATTAGCAGCAGAAACAGGTCACTAATTAGGAAAATGGTTAGAATGAAAACCTGCAGCCACTGCGGCCCTCCAGGACTTGAGGTTTTAGAAACCTGCTTTAATGGAAGTGAGCAGTGACAAATGCTGAATATCAAAATGTCAATGTAAAAAATCTCACATTACTCATCATTCAGTTGTATACTCAAAACATGCAAAATGTATACATTTTTTTTTTCTAAAATATTATTATATGAATTTCTATAGCAAAACTAAAGTACCCCACAACCTGGAACCCTTTCACACAGGTCACACTTTTTAACTGAAGACCGGACTCTTCGCCAATTGTATAAGGGAGAGAGGCAGGTCTTCAATTCAAAATCACAACCCTGTGTGAAAGGCCTTTTGAATATACACTTGGATTACTTGATGTGGATTATGTGATAAAAGTAATGCAAGATTTTTTCATGGACAGTTTGATAGTTATCTGTTGCCCAGTGTTGATCACTGCCTGCTTCCATTAAAGCATAAACTTTGTTAGATCTGTTACAAAAATACAATTTTTGTGTGGAATATTCTTCTAAACAGAATTACTGTATCTTTTCAGTGTTCTGACTACTATTCACACATTAATAACATGATAATCCTGATAAAGAAAGCAACAAAAAAAATTCAAAAAGTTCATCATAGTATTCAGGGCAAGGAAGAGTATATATGAATAGGCTGCAATGTTACCATGTTCTATTAAACAATATATTAGAAAAAGTAAAACAGAAAAATATCTGAATCTGTCCATCTGAATTTCTTTCTGAAATTGTGCTATAAGCAATTGGAGTTAGTAATCAGAAATTCATTATGAACATACAATAATACTGGCCCAGAAACAAAAAAAAAAACAAACGCAAGAAACAAAATAGACAATTGATCAACTGACTGTAACCTGTAAGGCCAGAGGACCAAAGTTCTGGAAGTATAGACATTACAAAAGGCTGTATAACTTCTTTAACACAACAACTAAAATAATTGAAAATTAATTATAATGGAAACCGAGTAAGAATTTACTTACTTTGTGAATTTTTCATGTGCAAGAGCCCTGGTGATACAAAAGCAAAATGTATATAAAAATATTAGAAATGTATAAGCTGGAAAATGATGACATTTTGTTTGCGCAAAAAAATAACATAAAAATGGCAGTTTCAGGTAATTGAGAGAATACAATATCACACAGGGTGGTATGGTGGTGCAGTGCTAGTGCTGCTGCCTCACAGTAAGGAGACTTGGGTTCGCTTCTCGGGTCCTCCCTGTGTGGAGTTTGCATGTTCTTCCCATGTCTACATGGGTTTCTATCCGGGTGCTCCGGTTTCCTCCCACAGTCCGAAGACATGCAGGTTAGGTATATTGTCCCTAGTATGAGCTTGGTGTGTGGGTGTGTGTGTGTGCCCAGCAGTGGGCTGGTGCCCTGCCTGGGGTTTGTTCCTGCCTTGTACCCTGTGTTGGCTGGGATTGGCTCCAGCAGACCCCCGTGACCCTGTGTTAGGACATAGCAAGTTGGATAATGACTGACTGACTGACAATATCAAACTATACATCATATGTAATTAAGAAATAAGATTTTAGTTATGACAGTGCTGGCCACCATGGGATAAGATAAAGCTATTTTTTATGTCTATCTATTATAAAAAAATCCTGGGAGGGAGACTAGACGTGATCTCCTCGGAAGACAATTTGACGTCCCACGAGAGACACTTTAACGTCACATGAGACAAGGCAGTGAGACAACATTTAAAATAAGTTCACGGACATCTAACCAAGCAGTTGTTGGAATGCTTTTGGCAGACAGACATCATGTGCTCCCATCTCTTAAAACAACGATAAGCAGAACACACAGCTTGCCAGCAGCAGCAGGAAGCCAGCAGATGTTTCGACCGCTTCTCCTTAGCATACTCATATGAGTCAATGATGATGTACACAAAAATAATACTGAAATTCATTCATATCTTTCAGTTGAATAGTTGGACAAAAATGCAAGTGTTTGATGTAACATTAACTTACTGGATTTTTCAAGAATGATTTTTAGCATGGAATATATTGTACAAAATTTATATTTCATTGCTTTGCCACTTCGTTCCACAAAGGAAATGTGCACTGTAGGAAATGATGGAACAATGTGTGAATGCATGATGTACTGGACATTTTTATAAAGCCACATCTTCCAAAGAATATGAAATTTGTAAAGATAATGCCACAAAGCCATTTCACTGTTTACCCATTTTTTATGTGATTTATTATGTTTTAACAATCCCTGAGGAGAAATTGTCTTTTCACTTGAACCTTGGAGGTCATAATAAAAATGTTTTCTACTGTAGAGAATAAGTGACTATCAGGACCTGTGCAATTAAAAGATAAAAACAATGACCCTACTTGTGCACATCCCCACTCCTACACCAATCCTTTAAACAATATTATGGAAGGACAGAGCAAAGGACAATACGAAGCCTTTGTGAAAAAACCAAGAGAGCAGTGGTCTACAGCTAAACTAAAAAAAAAACAAAGGCACTAAGAAGGATCAGCTCCTGTTGTCACTGATAAGAAGATATCCAGCTTCCCACAAAATTGGAGTATAAAAGCCATTTCTTGACTGTGGTCAGAGCGCAAGAAGAGTTTTATTATGAAGAGTCATCAGAAGAAGAAAGGGGAGATTTTCAGCGAGAGGCCAGTGCAAGCATGGCAGCTATGGTACATGGGAAAAATAGCTCCACTCTACTGGATTAGGAGAGAGAGGGAGAATGTGGAAGTATTTAATATTAGGAAAGTGTGGGGTGAGAGAGGAAATTGGACAAAAAAAGAAAAAAAGAGTTGGAGACAAAAATGCAATAATAGGAAGTATATTTTTTGAAGTGGTATTCATTGAGATGGTAATGGAGGATGGGAGTTTATGCTGCCACACTGAATTTTTTTTTTTTTTTTGCCTCACAAGAAAGTACCAGAAAGGGCAAAGAGTACATGATTGATTTCTAACTTGGATATGTAGATCAAACATGGGCAACAGTTCCTTGTTAAATAAAGTATGATGTTATAAAAATAATACAGTCCAAACTGCAATTTAACTGACAAGCAGTGTTACCTAAAGTATAAAATATTTAGTAATAAAAAATAAATAAAATGAATGCTCTGCTGTTATGCCAAATATCACTGTCAAATAACTTTGGGTTTATTAACCAAAAATGATAGAAATGTTAGAAGGAAATTGCACCTCAAGCTGCATCATAATCAGTTTACTTCAGTAAGTGACACTACAACTACAATTATTGCACATTATTATTACAATTATTAACAGGAAATAATGCAGTCACTTTTCTGTATCTGAGAAGTAACTTCACACATTTACTTTAGATACTTAGCCTGCCAGTTTGCACTGGGCTCAGGTGTGTTTAAAGATCCATTAGTAATTAAATGCAAGGTCATACATAAAATGAGTAATACTTAAGAGAAGCAATTAAAAGCCTTTGTTTTGTTTTGCTAAACCATTTAATGCCAGTCACTTCTGATCTGACCTCTTGGGTCCTATTTACCAAACTAGTTGTCATTTAACAATCTTAAATTCTTCTTTGCACTGCAGAGATTATCATACAGTTCAAGTAGTAATAACCTCAAAATAGGTCATCTTTAGTTTGGGGATGATGGGAATGGGAAACCCAACATATTAAGAACAAAAGCCTGTATTAGGAAAATGACAGGTTAGTAAACAGTGTAATTAGAGATGTTAATGGTCACCCTAGAGGTTACATTTTCCACACTAATGTTGTCATTACTGTATGGTACCTGCAAGATCATAAGCTTTATCAACAAAACATGCAACAGTTGTCATTAACTCTCTCTACCCTGCCATCACGCTTCTTTGAAAGTCACTCTGACTCTCCTTTTTGGCATAATGCTGCCAGAAGAATCAAATGTTTATATGATTGTTTTCTGACATTACAATAATAAACAAACCCATTTTAAAAACACTCCTCATGCATCCACAAATTCTCTAACGTAAAAAGTAAGAAAGAAAATGATGACTTGATATTTACAATAGGAAAATAATGCATCTTTTTTATGGGTGTTCAGGTCCTGCCATACAACTAATATATTCCAATAAAGCTTGTAAAATCTTAAAATTAGTATTTATTTACAAATACAACTTTTTATGAACCTAGGTTTTATGAAGGAAAATCCAATTAATGTGAGGCAAAGTATTCCTAAGTATCTAATCAAATATATTCATTTTAATAATAGATAGAGAAGTTTTTACAGAAGCTCTTTAAATAAATGAATACATAAATAGGTAGACAAGTAAGTAAGCAGGTAAATAAATATACTTTGGTCTGAACACACATCAGAATGAGTATAAAGCAAAAAAAATTAAAGGAAACAAAACTTTTGACTTGGATGTCACAGTAAGGCATTATGCAGACGTACTGCTGTTGGCACAATATAAAATATTATACTATAATATAATATAAATACTACTGTACCATTGATCATAACAGAATATAACTTGTTCATTTTTCAGTACTGAAAATGCCATGTATCTTGATTCGTAAGTTATTAATTATTAAACCATAAAGACTTTAAGTAAACTGCTCATTTCCAATGTTTAGAAGAGAATGGCTTCCAACCCTGTTGTAAAAGTGTGCATGTGTTTTGATAAGGGGTAAATGCTGATGCTATAAATCTGAAAGTAACAAGCACAGTGTTTACATATCAAATCCTGCAACAATATCTTCTAAAAGTATTAGTGTTGTGCATTTTATGACTACAACCTTGTGACAATTTATGATCAGTGAGGGCACTGGGTTAAACACTCACTACACTGCCTATTGGCTGTAAGTTTAGGAAAAACAAATATTCATAAAAATATTTTAGGTTTTCTATCAAAACAAATGGAATGAATACAGCTTTAATTGGTAATTCTAAATTGGCCACATGTTAATCTGTGCAGCCCCTGTGATGGACTAGCTCATTTATCTCTGGGTTGGTTCCTGCCTCTGCCCAATGTTACAGAAATATGCTAAGGATCCCTCATAACCCTAACAAAAAAATATCCACATTGATCTGGTGTTTACAATTTTTTCAAACTCATGGTAAACCAATGTGCCAAAAAAAGGGAATAAAAGAACACATTAAAGATGCTTATGTGCTTGCAATAAAGTACAAAATGATTTCAAGAAATATTGAAAGAACAGAATGCACATATAAATATGACAATATCTATGCTATATCAACAGCTAAATATCTTAACATACAAACTCCTCAAAAACCTTTTAATGCTGCAGATGGCAAATTGTGCATAGTTCCTCCATAAAAGAAACATTATTATGTATTTCTGAACTTTTAAGAACAAAATATTTTTTTCTGCTTCTGTTATGCATTTACTGGTCCACATAATATCAATTGTTGTGTTTTACATTTTATTGTTATGGACATATTGCATTCAGTGTACAATTAAGAAAAAAAAACGCTTCTTAGGGGGATAAAATTAAACCTACAATAGACTGTTTAAACCTTTATTTAAAAAATACTTCTAGTACACATAATTGGATACATAATTTAAAATACATAAAGTAAGCACCATTTACAACAAATGACAAACATGCTTGAATAACAATCTACTTACTCTTTAGGAAATGGAATAGGCTGTAGCAGACTGGCCAGTGCTGGTCTCCAGTCATCATAATCAGACCTACAGAAGAACAGAGAAGCGATCAAGTATGGTATCATCCAGTTAAACCACAAAAGTGACAAAAATATAACATTAGTAACATAATTGAGGGTGCAATTTAGAGGTGAGGTACATGCTGTTTAATTATGCAAAGGAAAAAGTTATTTATCTGAAAAGCTCATGGAAAGTTAGTCTTCTCTGGCAAATTTGGTATAACACAGGCACAAATTATGTATAGGGTGTACATGGCAATGCTTCCCCTGAACAGCTAGGTTGCAGCCCCCTCGATTATGGTGCCATTAAGGATTCCCATAAGGCACACGGGAAATTGTAGTTTGCTGCCTCATAACCCTGTAGGGTTAAACGGGTGCTACCAGTGGGATCAGAAAAGACTATCAAGCACAACCTTGTTGGGCTCCAACCTTACTCGGAAGTACTCCTGGGCCAAACCTTTGGGACACTGGAAGTACTCCATGGTTTTATATAAAAGGAACCGTCTGCCTCAAATCCAAGAGCCAGGGTTGGGAAGAGGTCGACAAAGCTTGAAGGAGAATCGAGTGAGGCAGAGAAGATGAAGCAGAGAAGAAGACATAGTATAGTCAGGCTTATTATTGTGATTGTGCTTGTAGTGTGGGAAACTTCCTTTACAAGAGTTTCACACAAGAGAGAGAGAGAGTGAGAGAGAGAGCATATAGAGGCATGGACAGCAATGTCCACTGTAAGAATATGTTACAATGTAGCGCATCATTAAATGGATATATCACTGTTGGGTCAAAAATTGAAGAAAAAAAAAAAAAGATGTTAAATAGATAGATAGATAGATAGATAGATAGATAGATAGATAGATAGATAGATAGATAGATAGATAGATACTTTATTAATCCCCAAGGGGAAATTCACAAATAAACACAAAATAATTCATAAATAAACACAATCTAAAAAATGTTTTTTACTGCTCAACATCTACACAATGAAAAAAGAAAAAGAAAAAAAGAGGCCCTCCAAACTATTAAAAAAGATCAGTCATGCTTCCAAACTATTTTCAACATTATTTTACTTTCACAGAGAATTATATTTTATCCATCCATCCATCAATATTTTGAACCTACTTTTTACACTCCAGCATATCTGACACATAAAGAAAACCCAGGGAAACATCCTAACTTAATCAGGACACTGATAAGATTCTGGAAGTTAAACCCAGGTTCCTGGACCTGTGAATGGGCAACTCAGAAGGTGGTCACAATGATTATGCACCCCTTCTACTACAAGTAAGTAAAACCTAAGTTGTTATTGGACAAGGAGATCTCTGTAGGCATGGGTGCATCAGAAGAACATGGCAGAAATGCAGAGCTGCCAAAACTGTTACAAAATAGAAAAAAAAAAGAAAATCATACTAGTGCAGCTGGGCAAGGAGAACAAGAAAAATATAACAGCTGTAAAACAAGTAGCAAGAAGTCAAATAAATTCAAAGAAAAAAATGTAGTTGAAATTCTAAGCACAAAAATAAGAACCAATAAGAATGTTTTACGTTTTGCATTTAACTCTTCCTAACTACATAAAAACTTAAGACAGTATGCTGCAGAGGTTCATGAATAGCAAATGTTATCCAGTCATAAATGTCAACACTGATCGTGCAGTTCTAGAAGTAGAACGAAGTACAGTATGTCTGCTATGCATAACATGTATTAATGGGAGAAACAAGTGTGAAAAACATGATGGAACTCAAATTTGTTGTGCCAAAAAACTGACGAGTATACAGTATGTACAGTAGACCCCGACGAAGACGCGGTTCAGGGTTCACAGACTCAGTCGTTCGCGGATTTTTCCTTAGAACCTAACTATTAATTGTTAGTGGAAAGCGCAAATATCCTCAGCAATTTTTTCTGGCTTTTTTTGTGGCAATACTGTGCTGTAGAGAGAACAGGAAGCAACCACTGAGGGAAACGTGGCTTGGGATGGTGAAAGTAGCCAATCCGAGAGCGTTATTCATTTCTCCTTGCTGCTGATTGACTGCTGCCCTGTGACGCGCCTCCAGTTGAGTGTCCTCATGTTTTCCATTTTGTTATTGTATTAATTTTGTTATTCTTAAACGCACAAGATGTCGCTGAAACACCCTGCACCTTTGAAGCGCCAGATGAAGTTTAAAACACTCCAGGAGAAGGTGGAACTACTGGATTTGCTCCGGGAACTAAAAAGTTATGCTGCAGTAGCGCGCCACTATGGCATTAATGAAAGCACCGTATGCTACATAAAGAAGAACAAGGCAGCGATCCGGAGTACCGTATCTGTAAGTTTCTGTGATAGTGCCAAAAAGGGTTGTACCAGCAGTTCGCTACAGGAGACAATGTAGACGGTACCGAAGAACTGCAACCAGGACCATCAACAGCACCGGAGCCTGAAGATTTTCAAGGCAGTAAGGGATGGTTTGATCATTTTCAGAAACGATTTAATATTAAATGCTTCTCTCTACATGGAGAGGCAGCATCTGCTGACAAAGAAGCCATGGAGAAGTACACCGAGACATTTAGGCACATCATAGAGGAGAAGGGATACAAGCCCTAACAAGTTTTTAACATGGATGAGACTGGCTTGTTCTGCAAGAAGATGCTGTCCAGAACTTACATCATGAAGGACGAAGCCAAAGCTCCAGGGTTTAAGGCACAGAAGGACAGAATGACATTTATTATGCGTGGCAATGCTGCTGGTTACGTGAAGAAACCTGGCCTAATCTACAAATCAGTGAACACTAGGGCCCTTAAAAACAAAAACAAAAACCTGCTCCCTGTCTTCTGGATGCACAACCCTAAAGCCCGGATTACCAAAATCCTTGCTTCAAACTGGTTTCACCAGAGCTTCATCCCTCAAGCCATGGAATACCTCCACGACTTAGGCATGAACTTCAAAGTGTTGCTTATTATGGATATTGCTAGCGGCCACCCTTTGGATTTGTATTACGAGGGAGTTCAGACTGAGTTCCTCCCTGCCAACACCACCTCCCCTCATCCAACCTATGGATCAAGGCGTGATCCTTGCCTTCAAGGCTCTTTATACTCAGATTTCTCTCCAATACCTTGTGGATGCAATGGATGCAGACGAGAATTTTACATTGAAGGGTTACTGGCATAACTTTACAATCGCGATGTGCCCGTCAGTCATCCAAGCTGCTCTTAAGGAGATGAAAAAGAAAACCCTCAACGCCTGCTGGAAGAAGCTGTGGCCACAGTGTGTCCATGACAACAAGGCTTATCACCCAAAAAAATTCAGCACGACACTGTCGACAAGGCCATGGAACTGGCAAAGATACTGGGTGGTGAAGGTTTTGACGACATCAATCAAGATGAGGTGAACAACCTTATCGATGCCCACTCTGAACCCCTTACGGACGAGGATTTGTTGGAGTTAACAAAGTCTGCCAGCGAAGAGGAGGAGGAAGAGACAGATTCAGTGCAAGAGGAAGAGGAGCAGGGCCTGACATTGGAACGTCTGTCCCAGATTATTCGGACATCGAAGGCGTTACAAGGGATGATTGAAGCATGGGATCCCTATATGGATCAGACTCTCAAAGTTAATAATGGCATCGATGTTGCCATTCAGACATATAAAACACTCCTTGCCACCATGAAGAAACAATGACAGCAACTTCCCATCACAATGTTCCTGAAACCTATAAAGAAAAGCCAGCATGAAACTCTACCAGAAGACGACCCGTCGAAAGATACGACTCCTCCTGAAGTATCTGAAGAAGAGGTGCCATCGAGGAACTGTAAATCCTCTGCATCGTACTGCACAGCTACTTTATCATTATCATCATTATTAATCATTGGTGAGTATCCGTACATTTTACTATATTTTAATTAAATTAAATTATTATGTATTTACTCTACAAATAACAAAGAAAACGACTGCGCATACCAAAGAAAATGAGCTTGCATGAATTACAGTACATAGAATGTCAGTATTTTACATTCTAGCACAGCAGGAGACAGTTTACCTTTACATTCTGTTTTTAGGTAATGTATTAAGGTAATTTTTTAGGTAATGTATTAATGTATTAAGCTAAGTTTGCAATGAAATTGAAGTGCTTTGGGGGGCATACTGTATTTAGGGTTTAAACTATAAAAATAGGCATTTAAAAGGCATTTTTTAACCACATCCAAAAGTCATGGTTTTTCACAATTCGCGGGTGTTCTAGGAACGTAACTTTTGGGGGTGTACTGTATAGCAATATTTCAGCTCCAGCATAAAGGGTTCTGATCAAATCGAAACATTGTCAGTGTATGTCTCCTATTTCTACCTTTAAAACAATTCTATAAAAGATCAAGAGTAATTCTTTACAGATCTCATTTGAAGAAACACACACACACACACACACACACACACACACACACACACACACACACACACACAGAGTCCTATAGTATATTGAGTATGCAAAAAATCTTGAGTGTGCAAGCAAATGCAAAGTGATTTGAGGGGAAAAAAAAAAACTCCCATGTACATACAAGGAAATAAATTACTGATGCCAGCATCTTCCATATCTCAAAAGACATGTTCCAGCACACAAAACAGTTGGTCGAACAGGTTCTCCCATAGGTGTATTTAAATCAGGCAGGATACCTGGTCTAGTTCAAGCAACAATTTTTCCAATACAGTCTTAAATTAATAATTGGAATGTGGTGCACCTTACACTGGAACAGTGTGCCAAAGGCATAAATGAAAGTAATAAACATAAGCCTAAGCCAACAAAAAAAAAAGAAAAGCAAAATACATTTTCTGCATAGTTATAATGCAGATGACACGTGTAACACGCCACCACTATGCTTATTTTTTTACACATCCACCTCAGCACCAAGTACATGGCACCTAATGATGTGTAGTTCAAGCAGAACGGATGTTTTACGATTACTCTATGTTAATTCAGAGGATAAAATGTTGCTTAAATAAAACATTTGTATTAGGACATTAATAAGTCAGTCAGTCATTATCCATCCATAATCCAACCCGTTATATCCTAACACAGGGTCATGGGGGTCTGCTGGAGCCAATCCCTGCCAGCACAGGGCGCAAGGCAGGAACAAACCTGGTCAGGGTGTCAGCCCACCGCAGGGTACACACACAGACACACGCACGTACACACACACCAAGCACACACTAGGGACAATTCAGGATCGCCAATGCACCTACCCTGCATGTCTTTGGACTGTGGGAGGAAACCAGAGCACCCAGAGGAAACCCAAGCAGACACGGGGAGAACATGCAAACTCCACGCAGGGAGGACCTGGTAAGTGAACCAAGGTCTCCTTACTGTGAGGCAGCAGCACTACCACTTAACCACCTTGCCGCCCAGGACATTAATAATAAGAAAAAATATTCTTTATTATTAGTTAACAGTTATTACTATACATTAATCCAGTTATTTCTTTTTTTGTTACAATGGGAAAAGAAAGAAATTATTTAATATTTTACTCTTATTTTAATTAAAATGATTATTAAAAAGATATCTATATTACAATAATTGCAATACAATTGCAGAGAATATTTCAAACAAACTAGTTTTACAAATTATTTATAATATTTGGGTTTTAATATTACTCCTGTGACAGTTGCAAAAACCCCTTCTCCAATACTCCCAAAATCTAGGGAGAGCACAACCTGGGGAACCTAGAATATAGCTGTTAAACCAAGTCATAAGGAAATGTCAAATACTGGTGCTACAAATGAGCCTTATTAAATATTCTAGTACTGTATATAAAAAAGGTAACAGGTGACTGCTACGTAATGCAGCACATGCAAAGGCATGTCAAAGGACATGGTATAGAAATCCCCAGTAAAGCAGGAAGCCATAAGGTGGCAAAATTTTCTTGCAAGTGAAGCAAATAAAAAAAACAGAAGTGAAAGTAGTTAAAAAGAAATTTGTTTTATATTCTAACATTTTTCAGAAGAGTCAATAATTTTGGCAATGGTGTTATGTAAATGAGAAGCAGTGAACATCTCAAAAGTTTGATTTCTCCCCCCACTGCCCCCCCCCCCCCCCCCCCCATTTGTTGAGCACCCAGCACTGCACAAAAGTTAATGAAGTACAAAAGCAGAATTCTTTAGAAAACAGGATAATTTTAGACTATTGGGGACAGCTTCATCATTGGATTAATAATGGTTAGCACAATGATACAATGATACACAAAAACCACAAAAAACAAATAATACTGTATGTAGAAGCTAATGCTTTGAACCAGTTAGTCATAAGTATCAAATGCAAGAATAAAATGGACTTCAGGTGAATGCACTCATAATTATTGCTGCCAAGCTGCCCTAGACAAAGTTCACAAAAAAAAAAAAAAAAAGTGGAAAAGGGCATAATAGGGATTTGAAATGTGACAGCTCTCACTGTATGTTAAATATGCCAATAAAAATGTCCTTTTTACAAATCTGTAAGTTGAAAAACAGCTAATTTACTCTGTTCTTTGTTTTACAATTATTTTCATCTTCTTTATTAAAGGTCATAAGAGTTTTTCAGTATAAACTGCAAATAAAATAGAGCACTCTTTAAAAGACTTATTCAGAAGACGCTTACTCATAACTAATTTCACACCGAGGTCTGTTTTCCCAGCATATCTTTTTCTATAAATACCCTTCATGTGACATTTGGTTTGTTCATTATTTACTGTAGTCTAGGTATATATGATCAGTCTAAACCACGCTCCTATAGCAAGATTCTGAAAAGAACAAAGTTAAAAATGATCTTACACTGAATTGTACTTCACACTCCTTCCGAAAATATTAATTTCAAAAACAGCTGATTAGTATGAGGTAATTTATGTGACCATTCTTTTCCTACACTCTTTAGTGGTGAACATGTCAAGCACTATGTGGTTCAAAGTAGCGTTTAAGGGTTTACTTACAGCATTTTGAGGATTTCAACATAACAGACCAGTACACGGTCTGCCTGTGGGCTCAGTTCAATGTTCATAGTGCTGCAGGCAGGACTCACTAGCAGGCAGTCAATAAGGTTAGGCTCACTTTCATTTCCTGCAGGACTTTTCAGCTTTTGATTGGCAGTATTATTATGTTTTAACTCCACATGGATCTCACTGGAGTTTACAATAACCACAGATTTGATGCGTGGTTCAGTAGGCGAAGTGACTTCTTGGGAGACTAAGTCAGGATTGGCTCTTAGCAGTCTCAGAGGCAGATTGGGTTTCCTGTCACATTGCTGTTGACATCCATTCCGGATCTCCTTTAGGCTGGGTGAGTTATCTCGACTGTGGAAAAGAACACAAGGAAGCCAGATAATCAGACACAGCTTGATACTGTTACATTAAACAATATGTGGCATGTCATTTAGTACAAAATAAACTGATTAGCCATATATTATCAAGTACTATTTTAGTGTGAGTATTTTCCCTGACATTATTCACTGTATTTTTAAAAGTATAAATAAAAGAACAAGTGAAATAACTACATTTTGTAAATGCTAATATAGGAAACCTGCATACATCTTACCATTTTAAAGGCACTACTGCTGTTATTTATCATCATTATTAGGGAAACATTTTGCATTAAAATGTATGTGCTTAAAATAGTTTTGTCTTTAACAATAATTTGATGAAAATATTTAAGAGTGTTGAGTTGATTATTTGGGGATTGCTGTAGTTATTATTGTTGTCCTTTTGCAGTATATGGGAATTAACATTAATTTTATATGACTTTCACCAAATTAACTTTCATGGCAATAAAATAAAATAAATCATAGTAAATGGTGTAACTAGAAACATGAAAATTACATTTCATAGATACTAAATATTACTATAAGGATCATTATAAGGACAATATCAGTTAACATAATGAGATCTTCATTTTGTCCTGCACAGTATTAAATGTACTGTCCTTTCTGAACCCACTTTATCCAGTACAGGCTTATTGTCGACTTTACCACTATGCCATAATTAAAAACTGTTGAGACATGATAGTTTTACTAGTAACCTCTTAATATCCCATAAACTTTCACATATGCACCTGTTTTAATTATTTAAATGGCCTCTATACTGTCACAGTGATACACATATTGTAAACTAAGCTGAAGCTGTTTCTAGTCTAATTATAAAAAGAAGAAATGTATATGGTTTATTTGCTTAAAACCATTTTACAATTACATACGTTCATATCATTAAATTGTCTAAGTTGGTGTCATACATATTCATGCAAATAAAGGTAATTGAAAGACTAAAAAATATGCATCATAAATCTAAACATTTTTTCAGCTGAAACACCCACTGCCTGCTATAAGTCAAAATAAAAACATGTTTCAATCCTTCTGTTTGACATCTGACTAACAAGGAGAATGGCACCCAGTGGGGCGTAAGTGGAAATAACAACAAAGTGGAAATGATGCATTCCATCCCTGGAGATTAAAGAGTTCAAGAGAAACAATTCCCTTTGCTAAAAGGTGATGTAAAGCCTCACTTAGCACAAGTAGAAAATAACTAAAAAAAAATTTAGTCAAATCAAAGTAGATTATGTAAAAGGTATTTAACAGGTATTAATAACTACAATAGTTAAATGAAAAATCTATGCAACATAAATCAATGGTGGTGAATTCTGTCTCAAACTAATCATGACTATGAACTGGAAATAACTGAACACTAATTGTGATTGTGAATTAGAAATGAATGAGGGGTCTTCCTCATTCTTCCTGATGTAAACACTATGAAAGCAACCTGTGAGTCCCAACTGTAAAACTAGCTAACCTGGATTTAGTCCAGTGGAATTTTATACAAGTTGAAACAAAGCTGTATTGTTCATAGAGGATATCCATTATGCCCTCACATTGACTTTCAACTTAACCAGTATGGTTTGACATGTATTTCTTGGTTAGCTTTGCAAACTAGAAAAGGTAATTTTATGAATGTAAAAGTGTATGTGATAACAGGCAAGTGTCAGGCATTTTCTCACGCTACTCATGCTGAGCTCAGCACAACAAACACAAATAAGCAAACACGTTTCAATATTTTGTCAACATTTATTTCAACATTGCAACATTTAATATAAATGTTAATTTTATATAAGATATATATAAGACTAAAGCTATAATTTACAGACACTAATTACAGTACAAAACACTATAAATGAAAATACACCACAGTTGATGGATAGTAGCTCATGGAAACCATTTAATACCCCTAATAAGTCCACAAGATGGAATGCTTTAATGAAAATCTGTTAGATTTTCACTTGCAGAAAGAACAATATGAAGAGAAATCAAGAATAGCATAAAATAAATCCACAAGGTAATACAGTTTTAAAGAAACCTTAGCCTTACTAGTTAATTATATCATCCAGTGTTATGGGATACAAGCTGAACATATCAAAGTGACCGACTGATTTGACTTGAATGTAGAATAAAGATGATCTATAATGCTGTAACTATCTTGTAAACAAAGTATCTAAATGGGCTTATAAATATAATATTTCAAGGAGATATACAGTGCATCCGGAAAGTATTCACAGCGCATCACTTTTTCCACATTTTGTTATATTATAAAAAACCTCAAGTAAACTTTTTCACATTGTCATTATGGGGTGTTGTGTGTAGAATTCTGAGGAAAAAAATGAATTTAATCCATTTTGGAATAAGACTGTAACATAACAAAATGTGGAAAAAGTGATGCGCTGTGAATACTTTCCGGATGCACTGTACCTTCTTACCTTTGGAGCACAGACAGTTTAAGTGGACTTGCTCAATGTAAAAATGTATGATAAGGGGTATAATTAGAATGTTACATTTCGTGCACTTGGATGCAAATGTCTCATTGCCAAATCACACTGGCCACAAAAAAATTCTTACAAGAAAGGAATTTTATTAAAAACAAAAAAGTTTAAAGTGCTGAAAGCTCGCAGATAACACTCATGTTTCTTGTACCCTACTTGTAAGGCTTTTGTTTTGAATATCCTGTTTTTCATCAAGTAAATTTAAAAGGTTAATATTAAACGACACTGTAAAATCAAATGGCCGCCAATATTCTGGACAAGGTCTTCTTCTAAATATTATACATTTCTTTCCATCCTGAATTTTATACACACCTGTTAATATACTCCTCATAGCAGGAATAAATTGCAGCTAAGCAGACAGCAACAAGATTTGGTAGGACCCTTGGGTGTGGACAGTGACCAGTTTGCCCATGCATACTGTTAAAAAATAAAATTTCCATTTAGTCAAGTTAATTTGTAAAACTTAATACAATACTGCAAGCAATACAATTGTTATAACAGCCCCTCCAAAAGAGATTTGGAAACAAATCAAATAATAGTTTATTTCTTTTTTTAATGGCACAATAGTACTGTATATGCATTCTCTATGGCACATGTAAAATAGTCAGGCAACTGAAGTGGTTTAAAACAAAGAACAAATTGGTAGCTAGTAATTTCCTTAAGTCATGCAAAGCAATGCAAAACATAGACCTATGATAAATCAAAGCTACATTTTTGTCTTTATTATATGTTTAGCAAGATAAGAAAAGACAGTAAGTAAACAGCAGAAATGGTAGTAGGTATGTTTTGAAGTTAATTTTACTTTATCACTTTAATGCAGGGGCGGCACGGTGGCGCAGTGGGTAGCGCTGCTGCCTCGCAGTTGGGAGACCTGGGGACCTGGGTTCACTTCCCGGGTCCTCCCTGCATGGAGTTTGCATGTTCTCCCCGTGTCTGCGTGGGTTTCCTCCGGGCGCTCCGGTTTCCTCCCACAGTCCAAAGACAAGCTGGTTAGGTGGATTGGCGATTCTAAATTGGCTCTAGTGTGTGCCTGGTGTGTGGGTGTGTTTGTGTGTGTCCTGTGGTGGGCTGGCACCCTGCCCGGGATTGGTTCCTGCCTTGTGCCCCGTGTTGGCTGGGATTGGCTCCAGCAGACCCCCGTGACCCTGTGTTCGGATTCAGCGGGTTGGACAATGGATGGATGGACTTTAATGCAGTTACTCTATAATTACGAAAAAAACAGCATGTGACTGCAGAAAGAGCATAAGTGTGCAACCTACATTAGAAAGTATAGGATAGAAAGGTCTATAATGTGTAACAATTGATCTTATCAGGTGAAATGGGCTTCTTCACCTAAGGTTAAATTGTGCAAGACTTGCCTACCGTACAGAAAAAAGGTACGAGTATTGAAATTACTTCTGAATATGTCACAATGTTTGCTACTTTATTGAAAAATTATTTGGTAAATCTGAGGCTTTTCCGAAAATAAAACAATTTTTACATACTACATAGCACAATGACAGTACAAGTGGTCACAATATAGTGGTTTATTTTGATAACTATTCACCAAATTTCAATTAATGAGTCATGAGTTAGATAAATAAAGGATATGCAAAACAAGAGTGAATGCTCACCTCTGAATAAACTTTTTCACCACTTCCATTCCTGCATTTAACTCGTTCAGTGCCAAAATGTACTCCTGAGTGAAGAGCCTTAACCGAGGGCATTTTCCAAAGTCCTGTAGACAGAATTACAAATACAGTAAAGGTTTATTACCCGGACAATATATTTTAATTACACTGCCCACAGGTTAAGCAATTTCTGGAGCAGACATACACTGTTATTTGAAACGGTTAAACATTAAGTTGTAATCAAAAATCTCAACTGTATCACTCAGGAAAGTCAATAGATTTTTTCTAATATATTTTTATGCATTAATGTATATGGGAATTGCAATATTTTGATCATATTTACACAGTACCATTTTATGGCATTTTTGAAACCTAACACATATTCATAGATGTTAATAACTCAAACCAATTATAATTTGCAAAGGAATGCATTAACAAAGCAATCTGTTAATAGATTATAATATATATTGTACAAAAATAAATACACATCTAGACTTTGACTCTTGCATTATATAGATCTTTATCATTGTAAATTAGCTCACATACTGTAAGAGTGTGAGCACTTTTTTTGTTTAAACTCTTATACGGTTTCTTTATTATTCTACAGCTTCACATTAATCTGACATGGTTAGCTGTATTTTATTCAGCCACTTTATTTTGTAGTTAACAGTTGAATTCACATAAACATATAAACTGTTCCTGTGGATTTAGAACCTTTAATGCCAAATGCGTTAGTTAGGCCAAATAATTAAATTCCTGGACAAGTATTAGTATTCATACAAACGTTTCCAATAAACTTATGGCTAAATATATAACTTTTGGCAGCATTGCAACATGGGAACCAACCCAGAATGGATATGCAAATGCAACATACAGCATATTATGGAACAAATCTCCTCTCACATTATCTTTTTAAATTAGGAAGTAGAGAAGCAAGTTCTATACAGCAAAATAAGATAAATAAAAAAGAAACTAAGAAAGACAATTCAAATTGGAAGATTCTGTTTAAAAAAAGTTCATATGAATGCCAAAATCCAAGGTTGCTGATTTATTATTCAGGAACTTTAAGTAAAATGTAATGAAAGCTTGTTATAACGTTAATACTGCAAAAGGAAAATAAAAATATCCGTCATCTTCCATGTTTATGTAACCATATTCTTTCAGAAGACCCTTGTAGTGATACAAAAAACTGAAATGTTGCCCACCAAATATATTGTTCTGTTTTCTTAAAAAGCAGACCAATAACCTTCATTCACACACCAGAAGCTGCACAGTAATGGAACTATATTCTATTTTAGGAATTTTAAGGAATGTCATGTATTGTAACCATTACTGCCTGTAAAAAGGATCTGAAATAATTACCCCCTTGGTTAAATTGAATTGTAATAGACGAAGACCATGTCAGATGATAAAGCTGGCTTATTTCATGCCTGTGCTGAACCTTCTACATTCCCATGTGAAAGTCTACTGCTTTTTCATATGTTTCCTTCCAGGAACGCAAATGACTTGTAATCTGTGTGCCAAGTTTCCATATTTCCTCTGTGAAACAAGATATATATTTGCCACAGACTCACATCATCTCCATTACTTTCAGATGCTGACATTTTCATCCTCAGTTGGTGGCATTCAGTTCTCTTTCCCACTGTAATGTTGCCCTTGCTCTGTTGTCTGTATTTACTTCTTTCTATGCACATCAATATAACCTGGTTAACATATTCCAAGATATATACACAGACACACACACAAGCACACTCATGTGCTTATAGTTAAGTTGATTTAGAGTATATTGGATATTTTGGATATTGAAAAATAAACTAAGCAGTTACATGAACATTGGGAGAATAAGCAAATTTGACACAGACAGTGACCATTGCTTGGCACAATAGCACACACAAACAATTCTTACTCACCCCTTTCGGGCTTAGTTAATCCAATTGTAGGGTGATGAGGATTTGGAGACTACCATGAGAGAATCAGGTACAAGGTAAGAAACAAAGCAGTCCATTTCCGGGCACACTCATAAACACACCCAACATCATGCCAATTTAAAGTAAGCAGTTACCCTATATGACATGTTTATGGAAGTGAGAAGATAGGCTAGAGTTAAACATAACCAAGGTAAGAACGTGTAAACTCCACAAAGACAATGATGGGGGCATTACCGAATTGTCTTGCAGCTGTGAGGCAGTCACACTATTCAGTTACACTTACTCGTACAAGGCCAATTTAGAGTTGCAAGTTAAACTAACATGTACATCATGGATATGTGGGAGGAAAACCAGAGCATCTTAAGCAAAACTCACAATATGAACTGCACACAGCCAGTGACAAAGTTGGAATTTAAACCCAACCTTATGAAGCTGTGAAGAAGCAGGATTGAATCGTGTGTACCTTACAATTACTATATAAATCACTTAACATGCAAGTCTGTAAGTATGCAAGTGGTGGTTAGAGTAGCCACAAAAAATACACATGACCACACACATGCACACTATAGACCAGAGGTTCTCAACCAGGGTGCTGAAGCCCACTAGGGAGTCTCAGTAAACTTCTAGGGAGCAGTCAAATGACTGAAAATAATTTTAAAATAGCAGCAAAAAACTTATCAGATGATATCAGATGATTTTAACCTGAAGAATTTTAAACACTAAACTGCCAGATTACTGCTGGGGTGTGGGAGCACAGTATATTAGAAAATTGAATATTATTCTTCATCTATTTCTTTTATCAGATTTTCCTGGATCAGTCAAAGTAAGGTACAACCTGTCCAGGAAAGAGGAGATGTAACCAGCTCAGAATAAGACACTCATCTAATATCTAAATTCATTCTCACTGAGATAATGCAGAACGTCTATAATAGATGTTGTTGGACTGGGGCAGGAAGTTCACTTGTGAATACACCAACACCACTTAAAAGGTATTTTAAAACAGAAAGGGAACTGAGGTCAACTAGGCAAAGAGTGGAGATGCTACACATTTCAGCACTGATATGGCACTTCACAGCTTGATAAAAAGCTACAGTGAGTAACAGAGGGAAAAAGTTACTCATTAAACTGATACAAAAATACATTCTTGAAAAAGAAAAAAGAACTGTGATAACACTTGAGGAGAAACTGAAAACTACACATGAAGACTTTGATCATGCTGGCCATCAAAATCATTTACTATTTTTTGTTCTTTCTTCCAAGAATTTATTGTCAAATCTGCCTAATCTATTTCAGGGTCTTAAGGGATTCCATTTATCTCTGAAACATTGTGTGCAAGGTGGGAACCAGCTCAGTATGGGATAGTAGCCTCACAGAACTCAAACAACTGGAAAGCCATTCACATTGAGCTTTTCAAGAATCACTTTTAAACTTCTATTGAACACACTTGGTAACAGAGGATTAACGTCAAAATTACATACAGATAGTGGATGGGCTGGCATTCAAACCTAAAAGCCTGTAGATATAATCCCTCTTAGATTTAATCAATTTATCATCATTATTATTATTATTACTAATGGTGATCTATATTAAACTACTTTAGTAAGCATATAAAACATAAGGAGGGAACAATAAGAAAGAACCACAGCATGCCTCTGTAACTATATAGACAGCTGTAAAACATGAGCATGCACAGGCATGCATTTGAAAAACAAGTATTATGACTGGCAACAGAACAGCTGGTGAATTTAAAGATTGTGATTAGGATCTGGGAAATAATAAACCATTTTACAGACTTTATGAGATGTACAAAAAAAACGGTCTCATACCATATTGTGTTTAAGGATTCTTTGTACCACAGGTGTGAACACTTCTATCACTACCATTGACCGGGGGCGTTCCCTGCAGTGCTAGAAATACACCAACAAAACAACAGAATATCAGGCATAATAGATTACCTCATAGAATAAAAGACCTATGTCACAATGTTACATTAAAAATAATCATTATAGCAGCTTTGTTAGTCCATGGTTGTACATAACCAGTATGTAATTTGAATAATGTAAAATGTACGAGACATATTCATAAACTTTAAACCACAAATCAAAATGTTTAGTTTTAATTCATTTCTAGTGAAAACACACAGTATAAGCCACTTTTTTAAATTATAAACTAAAGTAGAGGAAAAAGGGTGAAAATGAGGAAGATCTTTGATCTACTGATGACTTCTTTTTTGGGGTTCATACTCACCCTACCTAAGCAAACTCAAATGGGGAATACAACAAAAGTATTATGTAATATTTGACATGATGTTGTCTGAAGCCACTAGGCACAAAGGAGACAAATCTTGTTGCCTGGGAAACCACATGAGTGGCTCTGTTCTATTAGGACATCAAAGGCAAGCAGAGGACTTGTTTGGAGTTCTTTAAAGGATGGACCATTTTTATTGGCATTTTTTGTTTTGCAAGTTTCTTTTTAAACAGCAATATTTCTCTGTACAGGATTACCTCCAGCCTTTCATAAATCACCTAACTTCTTTACAAAAAAAGTCATATAAAGTAAACAAATCCTTTCCAAATTTATTTCATGTTAAGGTTTGCATAAGTAAATTTGAAATAGTGCTGTGCCAAAAAAGGCTCTACTTCAAATGAAAAACGATCAAACTGGTGCAAAAAAATGCTTCTGCAGAAAGCTTTGAGGTTGTATTCACCATGAATGACACTAAATAACTTAAGAAAAAATGTGTGGCTGCATTACCATTAAAAAAATCAGTACCATTTCTATTTCTTATAAGCATATTTCTATCTTTTGTTTAGGATGGTGATACTATATATATATATACTCCAATATCATAAAAAAAAATTCATAGGAAAACTGTGCTGTTTGAAAAGTAAGACTCCATTTCAACATACCTTGCAAAAGAATTCACAGAGGTCAGGTGGTGGATGGTTGTTTTCCAATAGTGGTGCAATTGCCTAAAAAATAAATAAAAATACAAATTACCGTATTTTTTTTGAGGAAACACAATAATGTTAAAATTAAGTCCTCACCATTCCAAAGAGAAACATAAGAATTTGTTTCTGAATGACTGAACAAAACCAAAATTGTAACAAATGTTTGCTAGTATATTTATGATAAAACACTAAAATATATAGAGGTAATGATTATGATATTGTTTTGTTTTTTTTTAAACTATACCATTACCAATTTGTACTCCAAGTGTAACCGGTCCTTTTATGGCATTTATAAAGCACCTTACGTGAAACTACTTTTGCATTCTACAAGGTACTTACACTTCTGTGTTTTAGGAACATGTGGTTAGTTGATTTTTGTGTATTTTCTTTCTTCATTAATAGTCATTTTTTTCCTATTTGCTATCAACTTTCATCCTTACTTTAGTAACATTACAGTCAGATACAGATTACTATTTAATTTTAAATGGAATTTGCTCTTATGTGATCTTAAATTTTATTTCTTTTTGCTTTTTTTTTTTTTAAACTATTTTCTGTGTTTTTCAATGAGTGCTGCTGTTTTGTGGCTTGAGACACCTCTAATTACTGTCGTAATTACAGTATTAAATAAAAGAAGTATCCAAACTTTGACAAACTAAAGACGTTGTGATCTAATAAAATCACGGAATCAAGTAAATTGGGGAAGTAATCTGGTTGATTTTGGTTCCAGTAACATGAAGATATAATATATAAAACATTTTACTGCACTGACTTTTCTAGAGTATTTTTTTTTTTCCTTCCAGACTGTCTCTTTGAAAACGTACAATAATGGATGGTCTTATAAATAATGTCTTGTGCTTTCATCACAAATATCCACACTTACTGTTTGAAATGTGACTTGAGAACAGCGCCAGTTTTTTCAATTTTCAGTACAATGCTTTTTTATTCTCAAAAATGTAACATTTAATACTATATTCTAAAAAGCTCCAGGAAAATTAAAGGAGACACAGATAAAAAAAAATATTTTACTAACACTTCACAGGTAGATTAGTTTTACTTCTCTTTACCAAGACCATAAAACCAAAGACGTATTCTTTAGTGTAGTCTGTTTATGAAAGCAACATATAGTATGTTTTTATGATTAACTGTAATCTCGGGGAAAAAAAATTATGAGTGGGAAAGTTATGCACAGACATTGCTGAGAGACTGAGTAGTATCAGCAGAAAATCTTATTACAAAAATATAGTTGCAGTAAATCCTTGTGCCACTTCAAGATATTGAACTTACCACAATAATGTTTTCATGTTCTTGTGTAGTTAAATTAATATTCTGAAAAGAAAAAAAAAAACAACAAATGTTACAAAGGTAATCACAAAGATAGATTGAACTGAGTGAAATACAAAAAAGTAAAAATTGTGTATATTAGCCAAAAAATAAATTCCAACCCACAAAGTAAACATACATTAATAGATTTACACTGCCCCAAACCTAAAGCAACAAAGACAAGAAAACTGTTATTTAAAATGAAGATTTCAATTTTCCTATTACCGTGTTTCCCCGAAAATAAGACCGGGTCTTATATTATTGCTCCAAAAGATGCACTAGGGCTTATTTTCAGGGGATATCTTATATTTAATCATATACAACAATATACATTTATCCAAATACAGTCATGTCATCTTCTTCTGGAATATTGTCATAACTCTCCACATTCAAACCCTGAATTCTAGCCTGAATTTCTTGCTACTCCAGCCGCTTTTAGGATCCTCCAGGATCGATGTGCGTGCTTCGATGTTTGATGAATGGTTCGATGTGGTGAAGCAAAATGCCAACATACAAATGCATTCATGTTGCTTTTATATTCAAGCATCGCATATTCCCCAAAATAATGACACAATACATTTTAAAAGTCTCACATACCATCTTCTGTGCCGTCTTTTTTTTTTTTTTTTTTGCAACTTCACAATGCCATCAGAATGTACCGCGGTGTATTTGAGATACAGAGAAAAAAAAATAAGGACAAATTGAAAATATCTATTTTGTGATTAAAGTGGAAATTTCAGCTTTAAACTCGAAATGTCCACTTTAACCTCGTAATTTACTTTATCATTAAAGCAGACCGTCATAAACGTCATCTTAAAACTGACCCAGTTGTTAAATCGCTACGCACTTCTGGGGCTTCCTCCTGACCTGACAACAGCATCAAGCAGCATCGCCACATGGAACACATTAAATTTATTATATTCCAGCTCTCTGCACATTTAGAATTCTTGATTTATAATTGATATCACTTTCATGATGAAATGCATTAAAATATGTATGTTACATTTTACAGATAAATCGTTTACTTTCTTTAAATAATGAATACTGTTAATAGTTACACACATGGGATGGCACGGTGGCAGAGGGGTAGTGCTGCTATATCGTAGGGAGTCACGTCCCTTGTGATCTCTGCCTGGAGTTTGCTTGTTTACCTGGTGGGTTCCATCCAAAGACATGAAAGTTTGGGGATTTGGTGAAGCTATAATGACGTTAGTGTATGTGTGTGCTTGTGTTCTCCTTGTGATGAGCTGATGCCCTGTCCCAGGATTTTGTTTCTGTCTTGCGCCGATACTTGCTGGAATGGGTGCATCCCCGAATTGATGGATGTAATCATTAAACATCCTTTTCAGAGGTACTGTGGCAAGGTGTCCTAGGAATTTAATGGATGTTTCACGCATACGCATCGCGTGAAGTATAAACCAGGCCTTAAGCACCTTACTTTTCAGCTGACGATCTTGGGGTACGACTTATACTACAGAGCAGCCTGAAAATCATGCTAGGGCTTGTTTTCAGAGTAGGTCTTATTTTTGGGGAAACACGGTAGCTACCCAGCCATTTTATTATAATTACCCCTATTATAAGTATTCATATTTATTGTTTACTATGATTTCATATTTTCTTTGTAAACAGTTATTAGAAGTTATAAATGTATCCTTGGCCCAAGATTAAGCAAAACAGGCACACTGATAATGGTTTGCTGCATGGGCCATGGGTTTGTCTTCAGATGTAACAGTGTTAGTTCAATGCACCCACAGAAAAGTGTAACAGAAAACCAAGGGCAAATTTAAAACTACTATGAGGCCATCAAACAAAATGTCTGTTATATCAGATTGGTATTATTAGCTTACTTTTGGCCTATTTGTGATTACTTGTTAACCCTTGGCTATGTCTTTAAATGATTTATTAAAATTCGCAAATGTATCTAATATAGCTTATTAAAACTTTTCAGTTATCCTCAGTTTGAATACAAGTAGTTTTCAATTTAAAATATACATTAAACTTTGTTGAAAATGACGAGTCACAAAAAAAAAGAGAATTCTATCAACTATCAACTGCAAGACATCAAATGGTAAATTAAATGTCTTTAAAATTTAAAAAAAAATTAAGTAAACATTAGATTATTGTTTTCAACACTATAATGGATTCAACCCACTTTTCTGACCTCTGAGAGTAATTTTGAGACAATCTCAAGTGGAGCTTGGTGGATGGAATCATCCTGCAGTGGTGAGGTAAGGGCCATGTCTACCAAGGTCCTGATCTCCTTCAGGACCACCTCCCAACGGCTTGGATTGCTTAGAACTTTCTTGTACTTATAAATCTTCTTCTAGGAAGAAAATAAATAAAGTTAGACAATTTCAGGATAAAAGCTGAATCCTTTATAGATGTCATCTTCTACTCTTCTTTAATGAATTTGCTACCCCAAATCTCAGATTTGAACATTGCTTCACACAGTAGAAAAGAAAAAAAAATGTAAAATCAATCACTTAAGAGACCTAGATTAAAAAGCACTTAAATACAGGCATTTGGGAATAATATATTTTGTAATTAATTTTTAGGTATAAAGTACAAAATACAAAGTAATCAAGTGATTTGCGTATGCTCCCATTAGGAAAAAGAAACCTTAGGTACAGAAAAAACTGGATTACACATGCCAGCTTCAGACATAAATATAAAATGTAAACTTGGAAATATTCAACCACTGTCTGCATACAGTTTCCACATTCTCTGGAGATCTGCATTGGGATTTATGTGAGTAATACAGTTTCTTCCGACAACCAAAGAATGTTACATTAGGTTAATCTGAAACACAAAATTGACCTCACGAGAGTGTTTGTGGGTGTGAGCTTGAGTGTTCTTCACTGTGTTATAGCACCTCATCAAGCCTTTCACGTGATGTTGTTAGGTCAGACTCTGGAAATGTCATGACCTTTTTGTGAGGTTCAAATTATGGATAGACGATGGCACAGACAGACAGATAGAAAGACAGATATAGATATTGATTATCATAGGGAATAAAAAGGGGCCACAAGGGTCATATAGGGGACCAGCTACAATTTACCTACATTTGCTTCTTCAATTTAAAAGACTTAATCAGTAATGGTTTTGGTGTTGTGCTACCTATTGAAGTCAACACACCCCAAAGGCAGCCCTTATATTATGTTTTCTGAAATAAAAATTACTGTAAATACACTCTTCAAATTTCACTATATTGAATATGCTCTCTACGAACACTCACTATGTTTTGTGTTTATAAAATTGTGTTAACAGATGTATGTTTTTTTTTTTTTTTAGCAATGACAATAAAAATGTAGTTTTGGCTTAATGCACCCACAGGAGATAACACAGAAATGAAAGACAAGGTTAATGTTACTGAAATGCTATTAAAGTAAAGACTTGTTATGTTTGGCTGGTATTAGTAGCTTATCTTTGACTTAACTAATTTAAATTACAGAGGTTAATTCGATAAAGGTCAGGATTTGTAACAGATCATTAACTTCATGTGTTAAGGTTAAGCAAATGGACAAAAGCCAGGTTTGAATTTCCTGTTGCAGTATTGAGAGTTAATCAGAATGATAAGCACAAAACAATTAGGAGGAACATAAATGTTATATATACCATTACAAGTATTTAAAACTTTTAATTACACATAGGATTACTTTACTGCACTTGTAAAGCAATGCCCCCTTCTACAGTCATTTTCATCAAATTTGTATGCATTTTACTGTTATTTATCTGTTTATTTTTTGTATTTTTACTGAAAAAGCAAACACAACTTAAATGGTTACAACTGATAAATTAACTTATAAACAAATTTATAAAAATAAGGTACATTACAAGGTAAACAATCCAACATGCAGTTCAAATATAAAAAAACTCTATGAACTGTAAGTTTGACTTGAGGAACCACACATCCAGGCACCTTTCTAACATTGTAAACCACACTGGATCAACCTACCACCTGCCTGTATACCAGATTATACGCGTTTCTAGAATGATAAGCCACATTGTATTAGATATCTGGAATTAGGGAATGAATGTTAGCCATTTGGAGGCCTACCTGCTCAATTCTGGCAAAAGCACTTTAATGTCATTATATCTGCTTTTCAAATGGAAATTTCAAAGCATTGAACATATTTTGACAACAGCATTTCCAGATTTCTTCTAAAGTTTTTTCCTAGTTTTCCAAATACCCTAAATTCGAGATACATTCTTAACAATTTTATACTTTTCCAAACTGTCTTGACCAGGTAACAAGCACCCTAGAAATAATATATTTTATGTACAGTGGGTGCTTGAATTATCATAGTAATGCAGCAATAAATTAATTCTTGAACTAAGAAAAACTGAGTGACACATAAATAGCTATTATGATATCACAATGAGAGATCTGACGGAGACAGCAGGGGTACAGTATGATATATTAATAAGAATTACACAAAATGTTTGAAAATTGAACAAATTAACTGTGATCACTGTTTAAAAGAGTTCTCAGTCAGACATAAATTTAGAAGACTAAATTTGAGTATTAGAATTCTTGCAAAGATTAAAAAGTTACCTTCCACTGTAATGAGTGAAACCACTGATCCCGTAGATAGCTGTTGGCAGCCTAAAAATAAAAACAATAAAAAAAATATAAAAATGTAATGCATATAACATAATCAAATTATACAGTTGTAACAAGCAATAAGCTAAAGTAGTCCCAAGTACTTGGCGTGGCATGGTAACCGAAAGGTCGGGGGAAGGAATGAACGAGCCGGGGGCATGGGTATGACGCGGCCTCCCGGAGCGAATCGAACCTCCAGACCCCGGCCTGTGTGTTGAGCGAGGTGTCGCTGGTAACCGGAGGGGCGGGGAAAGTGCCGATCGCACTGGTACAGCTAAACAGTGCTGTTACCCGGAGCGATGCGGTGCTGATGACGCCGCCTCGTAAAAAACATAAATCAACGGGCGTGCAGACAGCAAAGAGGCTCTCTTTTACCAATAGAGAGACTCAAGCTGTGCACAAGCCCCAGAATAAGCAGGAGATCCTCAAAGTAAAACGCGGGTCTCCTGACAAGGTGGAGATATGGGTTGAGAGCAGCAGGGCGGCCATAAAACCCTCCTTGGTGGAGAAAGGGGCGGAGACGGAGCTGACGGAATTTCCGAGATGTTTCTGGTCTCGTAGAGGAAGACAACCAGGAGGACATCGTCGGTGCTATAACTGCCGTCGGCCAGGCCATGTGTGGCGAAGTTGTCCCCGGAGGACAGGAGAGCGGTGGGACAGAAGATACACCATTCCCCCAAGGTTCTCCGGGGGGCCTAGACAACACAGCCAAGGTCCGACTGACGTGTCCTCCTGGAGGAGGACGTCCCTCGCGGGGCGGGACGCTCCGCCCCAGTTGTCGTCGCTAAGGGGGGTGAACTGTGATGGATGGCTGGCTTCATATTCCGGCCCTCACCCCCAGGCCGCCAGGAGGAGCTCTCCCGACAGCGTGGACGTGCCCCAAATTCCAGCAGGGCTTCATGGACTTTGTAGTTTCTACACACAGCCCTGCTGGATACCCTGGGGTCCACAGGGAGTCGCTGTCGGGAGGCCCGTGGACTCATATATGCCCTATAACCCGGAAGTGCGTCATAATCCCGGGACAGGAAGAAACGACGTGCTTCCGGGGTGAAGAAAAGGACTGTTTACCCTGACCCAGAAGGAATAAGGAATTGTGGACTGTTGGGCAGGAACACCTCCGGGTCAGGGTGTATAAAAGGACTCTGGGAAAGCCCAGACACTGAGCTGAGCTGGGAGGTAGGGTGGCTAAGTGTCTGGGAGAAGGAGGATGAATATTGTACTCATGCGTATGAATACATAAGTATATATTATACATAAGGATATATTGTATATCCTTGGCCAGTTTCGCCCATTCCTCTTTGCAGCACCTCTCAAGCTCCATCAGTTTGGATGGGAAGCGTCAGTGCACAGCCATTTTAAGATCTCTCCAGAGATGTTAAATCGGATTCAAGTCTGGGCTCTGGCAGGGCCACTCAAGGACATTCACAGAGTTGTCCTGAAGCCACTCCTTTGATATCTTGGCTATGTGCTTAGGGTCGTTGTCCTGCTGAAAGATGAACCGTCGCCCCAGTCTGAGGTCAAGAGCGCTCTGGAGCAGGTTTTCATCCAGGATGTCTCTGTACATTGCTGCAGTCATCTTTCCCTTTATCCTGACTAGTCTCCCAGTTCCTGCCGCTGAAAAACATCCCCACAGCATGATGCTGCCACCACAATGCTTCACTGTAGGGATGGTATTGGCCTGGTGATGAGTGGTGCCTGGTTTCCTCCAAACGTGACGCCTGGCATTCACACCAAAGAGTTCAATCTTTGTCTCATGAGACCAGAGAACTTTCTTTCTCATGGTCTGAGAGTCCTTCAGGTGCCTTTTGGCAAACTCCAGGCGGGCTACCATGTGCCTTTTACTAGGGAGTGGCTTCCGTCTGGCCACTCTACTGTATAGGCCTGATTGGTGGATTGCTGCCGAGATGGTTGTCCTTCTGGAAGGTTCTCCTCTCTCCACAGAGGACCTCTGACAGAGTGACCATCGGGTTCTTGGTCACCTCTCTGACTAAGGCCCTTCTCTCCCGATCGCTCAGTTTAGATGGCCGGCCAGCTCTAGGAAGAGTCCTGGTGGTTTCGAACTTCTTCCAGTTACGGATGATGGAGGCCACTGTGCTCATTGGGACCTTCAAAGCAGCAGAAATTTTTCTGTAACCTTCCCCAGATTTTTGCCTCGAGACAATCCTGTCTCTGAGGTCTACAGACAATTCCTTTGACTTCATGCTTGGTTTGTGCCCTGACATGAACTGTCAACTGTGGGACCTTATATAGAAAGGCGTGTGCCTTTCCAAATCATGTCCAATCAACTGAATTTACCACAAGTGGACCCCAATTAAGCTGCAGAAACATCTCAAGGATGATCAGGGGAAACAGGATGCACATGAGCTCAATTTTGAGCTTCATGGCAAAGGCTGTGAATACTTATGTACATGTGATTTCTCAGTTTTTTTATTTTAAATAAATTTGCAAAAACCTCAAGTAAACTTTTTTCACTTGTCATTATGGGGTGTTGTGTGTAGAATTCTGAGGAAAAAAATGAATTTAATCCATTTTGGAATAAGGCTGTAACATAACAAAATGTGGAAAAAGTGATGTGCTGTGAATACTTTCTGGATGCACTGTATATATATACACACACACATGTGTATATATATATATATATATATATGTATATATATATATACACACACACACATACAGTTAGATCCATAAATATTTGGACAGATACAACTTTTTTCTAATTTTGGTTCTGTACATTACCACATTGAATTTTAAATGAAACAACTCAGATGCAGCTGAAGTGCTGACTTTCAGCTTTAATTTAGTGGGGTGAACAAAACGATTGCATAAAAATGTGAGGCAACTAAAGCATTTTTTTTAACACAATCCCTTCATTTCAGGGGCTTAAAAGTAATGGGACAATTGACTCAAAGGCTATTTCATGGGCAGGTATGGGCAAGTTCATCGTTATGTCATTATCAGTTAAGCAGATAAAAGGCCTGGAGTTGATTTGAGGTGTGGTGCTTGCATGTGGAAGATTTTGCTGTGAACAGACAACATGCGGTCAAAGGAGCTCTCCATGCAGGTGAAAGAAGCCATCCTTAAGCTGTGAAAACAGAAAAAACCCATCGGAGAAATTGCTACAAAAGTACGAGTGGCAGAATCTACAGTTTGGTACATCCTGAGAAAAAAAGCAAACACTGGTGAACTCAGCAAAGCAAAAAGACCTGGATGTCCACGGAAGACAACAGTGGTGGATGATTGCAGAATCATTGCCATAGTGAAGAGAAACCCCTTCACAACAGCCAACCAAGTGAACAACACTCTCCATGGGGTAGGCGTATCGATATCCAACTCTACCATAAAGAGAAGACTGCATGAAAGTAAATACAGAGGGTGCACTGCAAGCTGCAAGTCACTCATTATCCTCGAGAATAGAAAGGCTAGATTGGACTTTGCTAAAGAACATCTAAAAAAGCCAGCACAGTTCTGGAAAATCATTCTTTGGACAGATGAAACCAAGATCAACCTCTACCAGAATGATGGCAAGAAAAAAGTATGGAGAAGGCGTGGAACAGCTCATTATCCAAAGCATACCACATCATCTGTAAAACACGGTGGAGGCAGTGTGATGGCTTGGGCGTGCATGGCTGCCAGTGGCACTGGGACACTAGTGTTTATTGATGATGTGACACAGGAGAGAAGCAGCTGAATTAATTCTGAGGTGTTCAGAGACATACTGTCTGCTCAAATCCAGCTAAATGCAATCTAATTGATTAGGCGGCATTTCATGATACAGATGGACAATGACCCAAAACATACAGCCAAAGCAACCCAGGAGTTTATTAAAGCAAAGAAGTGGAAAATTCTTGAATGGCCAAGTCAGTCACCTGATCTTAACCCAATTGAGCATGCATTTCACTTGTTGAAGACTAAACTTCAGACAGAAAGGTCCATAAACCACCAGCAACTGAAAGCCACTGCAGTAAAGGCCTGGCAGAGCATTAAAAAGGAGGAAACCCAGCATCTGGTGATGTCCATGAGTTCAAGACTTCAGGCTGTCATTGCCAACAAAGGGTTTTCAACCAAGTATTAGAAATGAACATTTTATTTCCAGTTATTTAATTTGTCCAATTACTTTTGAGCCCCTGAAATGAAGGGATTGTGTTAAAAAAATGCTTTAGTTGCCTCACATTTTTATGCAATTGTTTTGTTAACCCCACTGAATTAAAGGTGAAAGTTTGCACTTCAACTGCATCTGAGTTGTTTCGTTTAAAATTCAATGTGGTAATGTACAGAACCAAAATTAGAAAAAAGCTATCTCTGTCCAAATATTTATGGACCTGTGTATATATATATATATATATATACACACATATATGTATACACACACACACACACACATCTACACACACGCAAACAATGGATTCACTTTTTTCACATTACTTTATGTCCCACCTTTGTGTTAAAATCATCAAGTTAATTTTTTCCCCCAATATCAGGCACACTTTACACCCCAGAATAACAAATCAAAAATTTATTAAAAATAAAAAATGTGAATATCACAAAATTTAAATATCATTGACACAAGTATTCAGACCATTTACTCTGAACATAGCTGAAGTAACTTTAGCAGTGATTGTGAGCTGGACCCTTCACCGACCAGGATTTTGGAATTTTCTGCCTTTTTTCTCTGCAGATCTGCATTTCACTGTTTTTGTTTTGTCGTTCTGGTGTATAGAATGTTGCTTAATGCACATTCCTACAGCCTCTTAAGCTACGGAGTCTAAACTTAATCCCAACAACCACCACACACAGACTCATGTACAGCGAGTGGTACATTTCACTAGGATCCAACAAATGCCTCTTTGTTTGGTAAATAACACCCATTTTGTACACTATATGTCAGGCATTTACTAATTTTAGAAGGTAAACATGCTAGTTCTTTATTAATTTGTTGTCTTTGAGTCAAATAATTATATATACTGTATATATACACACACAAATGGTGCATGCTTTGATCACGGGTCAGATTTGCAATAGATGTTACTAATGTTTTCCTTTATTACAGTCCAATCAATTCAAGAATTGCAAAATAATATTTTTTCTGAACATGTGTAACAACTTCAGAAACCATGAATTTGTAAGCAAAATTCAAGCAGTACTGATATCTAAATATGAGAATGGTAGTAATATCACTCTTCAATTAAAGTATCAGCCTTGTAGAGATGTCATAACAAAGTCCTTTGACACTGTTATCAATAGGTATCAGATAGGAACCACCTGTTATGTTGCAGTCCCATTCAATTTTAAAAACTGTTGCCCAAATAACGGTACTACTTAATCTTAAGACACCTACATTGTATAATGAACTATGGGTACATGTGCAGGAACTGATGCCAAACCTTATACAACTGATAACATTAGAGGGTGGCATTCTGTACTTTAACTTAATATAGTTCTTTTCACCTCATATCGGAGTTGCCTTTTTACTAACAAAATGCAAATTTTGAGTTTACTACAAGATTTCAATGATTATGATTATAAATGGAATTATGTTTCATGCACTTCATCATCCTCTCTGAAATGAGTTTCTGGCTATGCCCTTGGGGAGTTCCTTACAATATTGATGGTGCACACATAAAAACTATGAATGTGTAGTATTGGATTTCGTCTTTGCTCTTTTCCTTTTGGTGTCTGCATTTGCAGTAGGCAGATATGGACTAGAGAATTACCCTGAAATAGAAATCCTACCACTGGAATAGTTAGCATTTGAAAAAACACTGAAACAATTCTCATGGAAATCATTGACAACCTTCATAATGTAATGCAATGAACTATTTGGGCATGAATTTGACAGTAGAATTTTAAAGGCTACATTGCAAAACACATAGCATTCTTCCGTATGAGAGATAAAAATGCCAGATTAGAATTTCTTAAAAAGATCAGAGACAAGTTTGGGAACAAAATGTTACTTAGAGATGAAACAACATAAATGTAACATTCTGTAATTTTGTCTTATCCTTTCATCTCCTGGTGGCAGAATTGGCGCTCCAGCCACCATAAAAAAACTCAGACTATCAGACCCACAAAATACTGTGCCTGCAGTCCTAACAGCACTTACAGAATTTTCAAAGATTTCTGATCTCAGAATTAATTTGACTAAAAGTGTGCTCTTCCCAGTGAATTCTCAAGCATACAATATTAGATTGGACACCTTCCCTTTTATCATTGCAGATCAGTTTAAATACCTAGGCGTAAACATCACAAGTAAACATAAAGCTCTTTATCAACAAAATTTCGCAGTCTGTATGGAAAAAATTAAGCAAGACTTGCATACATGGTCAAGCCTTCATCTCACTCTAGCAGGAAGAATTAATGTTAAGATGAATATCCTTCCTAAGCTTCTCTTTTTATTTTAAAACATTCCAATATACATCAATAAATCATTTTTAAGCAATTAGATTCAACCATAACCTCATTTATTTGGAATTTAAAACATCCATGTATCCAAAGAGTAACCCTACAAAGGCCAAAGGCAGAAGGTGGCATGGCTCTGCCTAACTTTTAGTTTTATTACTGGGCAAAAAACATACAAGCTATAAAAACCTGGACATGGACACAAACAGATGAACATACACAGGCTTGGTCCGCAATAGAAATAAAATCCTGCAGTACTTCTTTATATTCCCTGCTTTGTGCCCCTATAAATGCAAGTTATCGCCAATATACTAACAACCAAATTATGCTCCACTCACTCAGAATATGGAACCAATGTAGGAAGCATTTTTAGATAGAGAATCTTTTATCTGTGGCACCTCTGCACGAGAACCACCTTTTTCAACCCTCGCAAACATATACAGTTTTTAATATCTGGAAAACATTTGGGATTAAATCACTTAGAGGTCTGTACATAGACATCGTCTTTGCATCCTATGAATGATTACATTCCAAATTTAACTTTCCAGCAACACATTTCTTTCACTATCTTCAAATTAGAAACTTTGTTAAACAGAACCTGCCCAATTTTCCTCATCTCCCACCTTCCTTTATGCTAGAAAAAATATTGCTCAGTTTTGAGGACTCGGACAGCATTTCTGTAATATATAAAACCATTTTACGGTCCCTCCCTTTCAAAGATCCAAGAGGAAAGTGGGAAAAGGATCTCTCACTCAACATATCAGAAAAGGAGTGGAAGGTAGCAATGCAGAGTATTCACTCGAGCTCCATATGCGCAAAGCATACAATTATTCAACTCAAAATTATATATTGAGCACATCTGTCCCGTTTAAAATTGTCCAAAATGTTTCCAGGGCAAGATCCAACCTGCGAACGCTGCAATCAAGTTCAAGCCTCACTGGGTCACATGTTTTGGGCCTGCACCAAATTAACATCATTCTGGACCAAAATATTCAAATGCCTTTCAGACAGCCTTGGCGTCACATCACAAATCCCTCCTAACCCATTAACAGCTGTGTTTGGTGAACTTCCAGATGTGCTTAAAGTGGAGAAGGACAAACAAACTATGATTGCCTTTACTACACTATTGGCACGTAGACTTATCTTGCTCAACTGGAAGAATCCTAACTTTCCTCTTTTAAGTCAGTAGGTAGCTGATGTTTTATACTATTTGAAATTGGAAAAAATCAAATTCTCACTTCGAGGATCTGTGCAGAACTTTTTCAAAACCAGGCAGGATCTAATCAATAACATTTTAGATTAAGCTATGAAAGCAATGAGGAAGCAGATTCTCTTCCCATCCCTTTTCTCCTCCATTTATCTTTGTCCGCTTAAACTCATCAATTTACTTATTTTTAATAGCTTTAAGTTTTACTCTGTTGGTCATACTCTCTTTCTAAAGGGTGGGGGTTGATTTGGGTATTGGGTAGCACTAAGGTACTCTCAAAATCATTTCAGGAAACAACATCCCATGTTTGATTCAGGTATCCCATTATCGTCTTTACTGAGATTGCACGATCTTCCTGTTACCTTTCTGAGTTTTTCCAGGTACTTCAGTTCTCCTCTCACATGCTAAAGCCATGCTTGACCGGTTGATCAGTAAATTTAGATTGTCCTCAAGTTAGTGTTAAGTCTGAATATTTGTGTGTATGTGCTCTCTGCACTTGATTATGCTGAAATAATTTTGAACTGGATTAACTGGGTTAAAGAGTTTTATATTATTTAACACATTAATAATAACTCGCCACACTACATAAAAAAATGCAGTAGCACATTTTCGGTTTGGGAAAACTTGAGGCAGAAACTAAGAATTTTACAAAGTAAAAATATACTAACAACATAAAACATTTTTTATTCAGTTTGACACCAACAGAGAAAATTGCAATCAGTAGGAATTTTAAATTAGGGGAAAAAAAATACACCATCAGAATCAATGAAAGACGTATAAAGTAATTTGGCTTATAGATTTAAAAATTTAGCAAATATGGCTTAATTCTCAAATACTTCATCTGGTTTGTTCTCAGTGTTCAATTATTTATTACCCATCCATCCATCCATTTTCCTAATCTGCTTATCCAAGGCAGGATGTATTATTACCAAAACCCTGCTATATATTGAATCCAATCACCATAATTAAAGAATGTTAGGTCATGTACACAAGAAATTTGCATTAAATATGTTCAAATTTTGACAGCATATCTTTAATGTTTCCTCCAGGGACTGTCATTTACTCAAATTCTAAAGAGATGTGATCAGAATGACAGGCAATGCTAAAATGCCCTAGAGTGTACTGTACAGTAGTTCCTACTAAAGAGCGGTGTTTGCTTTGTATCCACTATTGCCAGGATAGACATAAGCATCGGGTGTTATTCAGCAGGTTCAAAACATCAAGGGATGAAAAAGCCATATTATATTACATCGTCATCATAAAATCCAAAGCAGAATCAAACAGGCACTGAGACATTAGCTGTAGTTTTACTATAATATCTTGTCTGGCATAAAGTTAGTGTTTATTGTGTTTTCTGAAAACACAAAAGAAGAAAACTAGAACTTTAGTAATTAGCTAGAAAAGCAGCAGCATAAGGTGCAACACAGGAACCGTCAATCAAACTAACATACATGTCCTGGTCAAGGAGGACTGAAAACTGGAGTGCCTGGAGGTGAAATATATTGACACACAAAGAACATACAGACTCTACAAGGCCACAATAATCACAATGTTCCAGCAGAATGGTGGCACATTGGTGACTCTGGTGCCATATTTTTCCAGTGGACTGGGATCAAAGTCTGGCCTAGTCCAGGGTCTTTGTGTAGCTTCTATGTTCAAGTTGTGTCTGCATGAGGTTTTCATCAATGCAGTGTGATTTTCTATCATATCTGAAAACATATAATAGGTAACTTAAATAACAAGCTAAATTAACTGGTCTTGTTTAAGTGCAACAGATTGGTGTCCTCTCCAGGATTGGTTTCTGCCTTAGGCTTGATGTTTTCCCTTTGAGCTTAAAGAAAATTCAGGGAAAAGAGAACAGATAATTTTGTACTTTATATCATACATTCAAGTTATGCTTACAGCCTGTGTAGTTCACTTATTTTCACAAGTAGTATGGTATTGTTTTCATCCTGTGGAACCTTAATGTTACTTTTAAGAGTGTTGGTTTTCTCTCACTGCCCAAAGGCAGGCAAGCAAGCAAGCAAGAAAGTTTGTATCTCTAAATCTCCCTAGTGAACAAATTTATGTTAACTTTTTGCGTGGGCTCTGCAACAGACTTGTGCTGTACTGGGAGTAATCTGCCTTGTACCTGTGCCATCTAGGAATCATTAAGCACAATAATTAAGTTTCTGAAGTATTATTATCTAAAGCACTGTTGTCTACTGCACTCATTCATTACATCTTACTCTGTGTACTTTTGAACTGGAGGAACTCATTACTTTATACCTGAAAGAAGTAGGCTGACACTTTTTGGTGTTTCTATCCTCCAAATTTTGGTCTTTTCCAGCTACTATAGCTTCATTTTGCCTTTTCATTATGTCTATTGACTTAGTGTACTAGCATGCTAAACTTGTGTCCTTCAACTGCCAAGCAAGAGTTTGGAATGCTATTGACACAACTATAGGCAACAGAGGTATGGACTCAAACCAAGTCAGTTTAGAGTCTCTGATCAACCCAACAACCTGGGAATCTAGTTTGTGAAAGAAAGCACACAAAATCAGCATGCACACTCCAAAAAGAAGGCACACCAGTAGAAAAATCAAACTTGGTTCAAAGCTCTGTGTTGTGGCAATTTTATCCACTACACCACTGCGTCAACCCACACAAACGTAGAGGGGAAAAAAAATCAGCGTTCTATTTATGAAAAAGAAAGCAAATAATGATCTAATATTGAATGTGCTGCTTCGGAGATGTAAAAGGATTAATTACAGTATATCCACATGTTGAATCAATATAAGCTATCAGAACCAACGGTAAGTGGAAAAACAAAGCTGAGAAAGAACAATAACATATAAACAGTCCAGCACAATTACTGCTGATATAATAAATGCCTCCTGGCCTGTGTATTGACTGCTACCACGTAGTCTTAAAAGAAAAACAGAGAGAGTAAATAAGGTTTTCATGAGAAATACCACCCACCTGCAGCAAAACTGTTCCTCCTGGGACTGTGAGCTGTAAACAATATTTGGGTGCATTTTCCCAAGACAGAAGTTGAATGTCCTCAATGGAGCTGTAGGAGACAGAGTTCTCCATGTATCCTGTAGGCTACAAAAAAAGAAAGAAAAAAAGTTATTAGATAAGCCATTCCTCCTCTGGGATCTACTATTTACAAAAGGTATGAAATTTCACTCACATTGCCACAATGTTTTAATCTGGAGCTTATTTGTTTATGCAACAACAGAAACCAGGCTGTAAGCTTAATAGGTAAACAAGACAAAAAGCTTTTTTTAAAATGCAAACTGATCTAAAAAATTGTTATACTGTAAAACCATCAGGATCATGGCAAAATAAAGTACCACAATGAGTTTTTAAATAAATATATATATAAAATTGATTTAAGTTCCTCATGCAAGTGATACATTCTTTGAAGGAAACGGAAATTCATGTACAGACTGATATATCATTCATTTAGCACACTGGAGAAAGGGCAAAGTTCATATTTTGGCTGTGTTGCAGGCAAGCCATTAAAAATAACTGCCTTTTGTTAGTGTCACAGATATACTGCTACATATTTACATTATATCCCAAGTCAAATATTGTAAATTGTTTGAAATATAAAGTTAAAATATACTGTACAGTAAACTAAATCTCACTTACAGTAACATATCTAAAACATGAAAATTATGAAAAAAATACATAAGTACCATTAACAATGTTTAAATCTCACAAAATAGTTTTTTTGTCTACTTATTGTAATTGTTGCCAAATAAGAACAGTACCTTCTTATTTTTACACAAGTTGGAAAATGCACACATGGCATAACATCCAGTGCATTGCGGGACTGAGTTAGCTATTTTTACTTTATTTTTTTTTTTTAACTTCATTGAAGAGACATTTTTGTTTATAAATATTTTGTCACTGTCATGTGTATGATGTAATAAATGTTTGTTCATGCAGCAAATTAAGGTATAAACTGCTGGCACATGCACACAACTCTGCGGTGGTTTCAATAGCTCAGACCTACTATTAAGGATCTATTTGCTGAAAATAGCAGCTACCTGACATAAAAGAGGAACATACTACATACAAAATGCACAAGTTGAAGCAACCTTTCTCAGGCTAAATTTAAAACAATGAAGTAATATGTAATTGAAGTTGAACAGAATGTTTTTCTGTTTTTTTTAACAATTGGCACAGTGCAAAGGAGAGTTACTTCAGGTAGGATGGATTTAATTATGGTATTTGTTGATAATTAACATTCATATTACTGTACCTGTGACTTTAAAAAACTTCTGAGAGAAAAAGTACCCTTTCATTAGAGATTTATTTTAGTAACATAGTGCATCTGTTGACCATGCCTGAAACTCTGCTCAAGCACTAGAGGGCTACAACACCTGTTATTTAGAACTGTGATGCATGCTATAGTCTAAATATTTCTGAGCTGACATGTGTTTATCTACAGTATATGACCACTTAAACAAACCATCCAAGCTCCAAAGTACTTTATACGGAAGAGAAAACAACACACATGCTGGAAGCAAAACTGTCCGCAATTAGTTACCATTTTTTTAAGTTGTTCTTCACTTTACAACAACAAACCTACACCACTACAGTCTCTGGCTATTTATTCAGAAAGTAAAACAAAAATTGAAATAGGTTTATGCAATAAAAAAAGAATACATGTGACAGATTAAAATAAGGTCACCATATTGTGAAAGGTGACTAAATCTGGAGTCACACTACAGAACATGACATGACTTCTATTTGGAAGCACATCAAATTTAATAACTGCAGTTGCCGAGTCTTGCTCCCTGTGATTAAATCAAATTATATGACTAAGAAGTGCAAGCAGTGATTAATTCCATGACATCCTCACAACTTTTAATCAAGCTTCCAAATCTTTTATTGCACTGCAAATGTATAATAGGTTTGGCACATTTTGGCAGCCAATCATCGAAGAGCACACACAAATAAGAAGAGGTGCTGTATGAAAGAAAATAAGCAACTTGGAGAATAAGCAAGTAGTGCTGCTACCTTACCTGTAAGTCTGTATGACAAACAGGGAACTTTAAATGGACATTTGTGTTACCTTCAAAGTTTAATGCTCCTCTACTCCATTTGCATAGTCCAAAACATATAGTTTACTTCTTTTCTTGAAGATATCACTGTTTGTAGACAGTGTATAAATTATACTTCTGGATGAGTGCTCATTGGCTATTAACTGTTGTAGACACATAAGCGCACGTCTATGGCTTGTGACTCGCTATGATAAAGTTAAATAAGTTAGAATTTATCAAAGCAAGTCCCAGAGAGTTGCAGGAGCTTTCAAATGTGCTATGACAGTTGCTGGTGGTGTCACACTACATAATATAAAACTTGGGCAACCCCAGAAAATATCAGTTAAATATGCAGCAATAAAAAAAAAAATAAGTTATTAATTCCATGTATCATGTTCATTAGTGCCTCCAAATAAATGCTGACAATCGCAAAGTTCGAAGCAATAATGGTGAACCTAAGCCAAGGGTAAGCTATTGTTCAAGATTTGAAAACTCTACTAAATTCAGTAATAACAATAAAAAGACACTGAACAATTAATTGTTCAACTTGTTAAGTATTGGGACACTCTATAAAGATTACAGTTCCATTTTTATCTGAAGAATTTTTTCTGTCCCAATATTTTACATCAAGCTACGGATTAACCGTCTTGGTGTCATTAATGTTATGAAAGCGAAAAGCATAAAGATCTCAATTTTTATTTATACAGTGTATGGTAATTGTTACAATTTGGGTAATTTAGAAGGGTCTTCAAATTCATGAATTAAACTGATTAGTAGCTATTATATTTTTAAATATAATCCTGTTTAGTTTTTGGATATGCATTACATATTCTTTAGAGGCTAAAGGGTGCATCAAGAGATTTTTTTAAATTTTTTTATTAACATTTAACATAACCTGTGTCAATTTCAGAAAACTTTTTTATATTCTCTTAAAGATATAAGCTCCACTCCAAATTCCCAAAAGGAACCCATTCAACTTCTCTTTTTTATATTTTGAAATGTAAGAAAAAGCAATGTATGAAAGTGCATTTTCCAGTGTGGGCACATTATCTGGAACTGATCACGTTTTTCTAACTGTCGAACTAATCAAAATAATTTATTCTTAACCTGCCTAGCACATAGCAAATATCATAAATCAGTTACCATCTCCCATTTTTAGAAAATAAAGCTGTCCTTCTAAATATCCTGCCAAAATTTACTGACGATTTTCTGATGATATGCTATGCTCTCTGGGTTCTGGCTTTTTGTAACCCAGAAATGGAAAAGTCATAAAATGGATGTGTGGAATGATGGATGGGTTACTAAGATACTCTCTCCACCCGTTCTTTGAACCCATGTTGGCTGAAGATTGTATGAAGTCACCAGAACTGGATATAAGTCACCATGGTAATAAGTCAGCAATCAGTCCTTTGTCCATTTCTTGGCACACTCATCCACATGCTTACACCAGGCCAATTAAAAGCAGTAATTGCCCTAACAAATACCAATCTAGAATGTAGGATATAGTCCGAGCACTGTGATAAGAGGTCCATGGTAAAATGCTATTTTTAAGTAAGTTATCTTACTTGTGAATGCGATCAGCTCAGTCAGGTGCCTCATTCACACCTGAACTCAATCAGGCAATGGGAGCCTACACAACAGAGAGGGGGAGAACAGAGAGAAAAACCAACAGTGAAAGAAATAGAAAGTGAGAGCAGTATTGGGTGCTGAAGCAGAATGTGCCAGTGAGCCACCCAGAAGGTGAGCGAGAGACACAGCGGTGATTACCCCTACGGAAAGAAACAGAAAGTGAGAGCAGTATTGGGTGCTGAAGCAGATTGTGCCAGCGAGCCACCCAGAAGGTGAGCGAGAGACACAGCGGTGATTACTCCTACGGATGAGCAAAGGAGCGGTTCTCTACTGGAAGAACATGCCTGCAAATGACTTTAAGAGGAGTGGTTTTGATGGTGTGCCTAAATCAAGGCCACTGTCAGAATTCTCTTTTGGATTCCAAGGTACACCAAGGGAGCCTGAAGGAAGATGGGAAAACAATCGACCCTGAGTGATCTGGCAGATACTGACAGAGGCAGCCAAGACGGGGTCAGAGAAGAGGAGCATGGCTGCTGGAAACTCTGGTGGTTGAGAGAGCTATAGGTGAGCCGAGAAGACAGAGAGGGAGTTGTGCTGGACTCAACAAAGAATAGAGGAGAAACATTAGGGACCTGATGGATTTATTGTTGGATTATTTATTTGGTCTTAACTCACAGACCGTCACTGATTTTACTGGATTATTTGTTTATTAAAGATTTTCTTACACTGCACTATTGGCCCTTTTATTTTCTTCTAGGTTTTAAAAAAACACTTACAGTTTTAACACCAAACCCTTGATGTGAGTGGGTGTGTTCTCATCTTGCTGGTTCATCTCAGTTCATGACTATCAACAGTTATGGGTTCGAGAGGTTTCCTGGAATTACCAGGGAGTGTAGAACCAATCCAGACCATCACAACCATCCAGAGAAAATTACTGATGGACCCAAGAAGAATCTGCACACTAAACACACAGCGATCAAACCTGGAACCAATACAAAACATTCTGCCAACCTGAACAAAAATAAGAAAAATACAAGAATGCCATCTGGGATAGGTTCCAGTGTCCTCTGCAACCCTGTTCAGGAATAAGCGGGTTAAAAAAATGAGTAGAAATAACAAAAAATTAGAAAATCCAGAGATATATAAAATATACAGTATCAGCGTAACATATCAAAAAAATTGTGAGCAACGTTAATAACACCTATACCACATTCTAAGTAACAGCATACAAGTCTCTTGGTGTGCATTAAATAAGTGGTCACACAAATGGAAGACACAGCTCCCAAAAATAGTAAATATAGTAGAAAGGAGAAAATATTAAGAAAAGGTTGTGCCTAAATCAATGCCACTGTCAGAAAAGGACACTGTAAGTTGTACTAGCAAGACACAGCAAGAGGCAAAAATATGATCACTGCTATGAAATTGCAAAAATACCTGGACTAGAGAAGAGGAAAATGGAGAAGGCTGGTGGTGTACAGCCACACCACACCTTTTCACCACTGCTAGAGCAGCATTTTAAAACATTAGACCAATGTCTAGAAGAGGATGTGTAAGGTCGCATTGACTCCTTAGTTGCAAAATGAAAATCACAAAACAACAGCTGACTGAAGCAAAGTAAATTGCCATAAAATATTTTGCTGTTGGTCTTACAGTGAGAATGTGTAAAATGAACAAATCTATCAAAAAATGGACTCCAGCAGTATGGTATCCCAGTTACTACGGGCAGCAAACTACAACAACATTATTTGTAAATGCAGAGATCTGAGGTAGTGACCCATTCTTCCATATCTGTCAGGTAAGCTCCCTCTGTGATACAGTAGGCCTTTATATGTCTACTACTTGGCAAATGTTATAACAGCAGAGCTTCATACTATGATCAACATTTGTTTCAATTTACTTTATTTTACACTGTAACTGCTAAACTAGAGCAAGGAAGACCCATTATATCTATATTAAAACAACATACCTTTTACACATGTACTTCTTTCTAACGCAAATTAGTGCCCACAAGTAAAGATCAAATGTAACTGCAAAATAACAAGTCAATAAATTAAGCCTTTCTTTTCGCTTATTAACCTGAAAACACACAATTGAGTTATTGTCATTCAATAATTGTTGTGATTCATTTTGTCAAAATGATCAATACGATACATGTTCTTGTATACACATATCGTAAATAAATGTATATTATATACACACATATACAGTGTACACATTACAAACATATATACACACATGCACATACTACATGCATACATATTATACTGTATATACTAGTATACTTACAGTGCATCCGGAAAGTATTCACAGCGTATCACTTTTTCCACATTTTGTTATGTTACAGCCTTATTCCAAAATGGATTAAATTCATTTTTTTCCTCAGAATTCTACACACAACACCCGATAATGACAACGTGAAAAAAGTTTGCTTGAGGTTTTTGCAAATTTATTAAAAATAAAAAAACTGAGAAATCACATGTACATAAGTATTCACAGCCTTTGCTCAATACTTTGTCGATGCACCTTTGGCAGCAATTACAGCCTCAAGTCTTTTGAATATGATGCCACAAGCTTGGCACACCTATCCTTGGCCAGTTTCGCCCATTCCTCTTTGCAGCACCTCTTCCAGCTCCATCAGGTTAGATGGGAAGCATCGGTGCACAGCCATTTTAAGATCTCTTCAGAGATGTTCAATTGGATTCAAGTCTAGGATCTGGCTGGGCCACTAAAGGACATTCACAGAGTTGTCCTGAAGCCACTCCTTTGATATCTTGGCTGTGTACTTAGGGTCGTTGTCCTGCTGAAAGATGAACCGTCGCCCCAGTCTGAGGTCAAGAGCGCTCTGGAGCAGGCTTTCATCCAGGATGTCTCTGTACATTGCTGCAGTCATCTTTCCCTTTATCCTGACTAGTCTCCCAGTTCCTGCCGCTGAAAAAACATCCCCACAGCATGATGCTGCCACCACCATGCTTCACTGTAGGGATGGTGCCAGGTTTCCCCCAAATGTGACGCCTGGCATTCACACCAAAGAGTTCAAGCTTTGTCTCATCAGACCAGAGAATTTTCTTTCTCATGGTCTGAGAGTCCTTCAGGTGCCTTTTGGCAAACTCCAGGCAGGCTGCCATGTGCCTTTTACTAAGGAGTGGCTTCCGTCTGGCCACTCTACCATACAGGCCTGCTTGGTGGATTGCTGCAGTGATGGTTGTCCTTCTGGAAGGTTCTCCTCTCTCTACAGAGGACCTCTGGAGCTCTGACAGAGTGACCATCGGGTTCTTGGTCACCTCCCTGACTAAGGCCCTTCTCTCCCGATTGCTCAGTTTAGATGGCCGGCCAGCTCTAGGAAGAGTCCTGGTGGTTTCGAACTTCTTACACTTACGGATGATGGAGGCCACTGTGCTCATTGGGACCTTCAAAGCAGCAGAAATTTTTCTGTAACCTTCCCCAGATACTGTATGTGTCTCGAGACAATCCTGTCTTGGAGGTCTACAGACAATTCCTTTGACTTCATGCTTGGTTTGTGCTCTGACATGAACTGTCAACTGTGGGACCTTATATAGACAGGTGTGTGCCTTTCCAAATCATGTCCAATCAACTGAATTTACCACAGGTGGACTCCAATTAAGCTGCAGAAACATCTTAAGGATGATCAGGGGAAACAGGATGCACCTGAGCTCAACTTTAAGCTTCATGGGAAAGGCTATGAATACTTATGTACATGTGCTTTCTCAATTTTTTTATTTTTAATAAATTTGCAAAAATCTCAAGTAAACTTTTTTCACATTGTCATTATGGGGTGTTGTGTGTAGAATTCTGAGGAAAAAAATTAATTTAATCCATTTTGGAATAAGGCTGTAACATAACAAATGTGGAAAAAGTGATGCGCTGTGAATACTTTCCGGATGCACTGTATATTCTATGTATGCAACTGTGTGCATGTGTGTTTTGTTTGTTGTTGAAACTTAATTTTCAGAGGAGACCTCAGGTAAGAATTTCAAGATGTAAGCAGACAAGAATCTGTTTACTTTCAAAGTTTCATAGTTTGTTATGTCCTTTACACTTGGTAGGCAATTTCCGATTTAATGTTTGACCTTAGCCAGTTACTGTCAATCTGAAAATCTGAGGGCTGTTTATGCAAGTATGAGTACTCCCTCTTAACGAATACAGTGGTGTGAAAAACTATTTGCCCCCTTCCTGATTTCTTATTCTTTTGCATGTTTGTCACACAAAATGTTTCTGATCATCAAACACATTTAACCATTAGTCAAATATAACACAAGTAAACACAAAATGCAGTTTTTAAATGATGGTGTTTATTATTTAGGGAGAAAAAAAATCCAAACCTACATGGCCCTGTGTGAAAAAGTAATTGCCCCCTTGTTAAAAAATAACCTAACTGTGGTGTATCACACCTGAGTTCAATTTCCGTAGCCACCCCCAGGCCTGATTACTGCCACACCTGTTTCAATCAAGAAATCACTTAAATAGGAGCTGCCTGACACAGAGAAGTAGACCAAAAGCACCTCAAAAGCTAGACATCATGCCAAGATCCAAAGAAATTCAGGAACAAATGAGAACAGAAGTAATTGAGATCTATCAGTCTGGTAAAGGTTATAAAGCCATTTCTAAAGCTTTGGGACTCCAGCGAACCACAGTGAGAGCCATTATCCACAAATGGCAAAAACATGGAACAGTGGTGAACCTTCCCAGGAGTGGCCGGCCGACCAAAATTACCCCAAGAGCGCAGAGACGACTCATCCGAGAGGTCACAAAAGACCCCAGGACAACGTCTAAAGAACTGCAGGCCTCACTTGCCTCAATTAAGGTCAGTGTTCACGACTCCACCATAAGAAAGAGACTGGGCAAAAACGGCCTGCATGGCAGATTTCCAAGACGCAAACCACTGTTAAGCAAAAAGAACATTAGGGCTCGTCTCAATTTTGCTAAGAAACATCTCAATGATTGCCAAGACTTTTGGGAAAATACCTTGTGGACTGATAAGACAAAAGTTGAACTTTTTGGAAGGCAAATGTCCCGTTACATCTGGTGTAAAAGGAACACAGCATTTCAGAAAAAGAACATCATACCAACAGTAAAATATGGTGGTGGTAGTGTGATGGTCTGGGGTTGTTTTGCTGCTTCAGGACCTGGAAGGCTTGCTGTGATAGATGGAACCATGAATTCTACTGTCTACCAAAAAATCCTGAAGGAGAATGTCCGGCCATCTGTTCGTCAACTCAAGCTGAAGCGATCTTGGGTGCTGCAACAGGACAATGACCCAAAACACACCAGCAAATGCACCTCTGAATGGCTGAAGAAAAACAAAATGAAGACTTTGGAGTGGCCTAGTCAAAGTCCTGACCTGAATCCAATTGAGATGCTATGGCATGACCTTAAAAAGGCGGTTCATGCTAGAAAACCCTCAAATAAAGCTGAATTACAACAATTTTGCAAAGATGAGCGGGCCAAAATTCCTCCAGAGCGCTGTAAAAGACTCATTGCAAGTTATCGCAAACGCTTGATTGCAGTTATTGCTGCTAAGGGTGGCCCAACCAGTTATTAGGTTCAGGGAGCAATTACTTTTTCACACAGGGCCATGTAGGTTTGGATTTTTTTTTCTCCCTAAATAATAAAAACCATCATTTAAAAACTGCATTTTGTGTTTACTTGTGTTATGTTTGACTAATGGTTAAATGTGTTTGATGATCAGAAACATTTTGTGTGACAAACATGCAAAAGAATAAGAAATCAGGAAGGGGGCAAATAGTTTTTCACACCACTGTATCCTTTTTTAATGTGATTTTTGTTTATCTTTATAACTTTTAAAAAATATTAATACAGAGATATCCTGTCAGTGATATTTTTGGTCTATTTTAATCTTTTTAAGCTGAGTCAGACCTATAAATGATTCCTGTAAAGAATAAAAATTCTGAATGGTATATATGGGGGCGCTGGCATTCCACCACATCACTCTTCATAGCCACCAACCTGTTGCGCCAAGTCATGCACCACATCAAAGCTATAAGAGGGGTGAAGGTCCCCTGTGAAGTCGCAGTCACTTTGAAACTATAAGGCAGCGGGTCCCTGTGAACTCCCAATTGCTCTGGACTTCGCATCGCATCACTGGGTCTGAGGGTTCTGGACTCCTGTGAAGTCCAGAGCATGTTGAAGCAATAAGGGGGGGAAGGGGTCGCTGTGATATCCCACAATGCATCACAGGTGACTGAGGGCTTACGTTGAACAGGCGCTCATTGATTCCTGAAGACAAAGTTCCTGTGGTGGGAAAGCGCCTTTAATTGCAACTTTCTAGTATTGGGTTAACTTTTATGAAATAAGCAACCTTGTAACCTCAGATATAACCCAAATTTGCACTGATAATTTGAAGAAAGGCAAAATACACCTTGCAAGTTTATTTTAAAAGCATGAACAGGTAAGCAAGGAAAACAAACTTCATAAAAGACTAATAAAAAGAAATTATATTGTTTATGACCATGTATCAGCTGTATTTACTGAGATATCATCCAGTGTTGCCAGATGTTTGCTATTTCATAAGAGAAAAAAAGTTCTTCTAAACCAGATGGCAAGCATACCAACGACACACCCACACACAACTTTACATACAGATGTAGATTTTAAATAAAATTCAACTCTCAACTGAAAACTCAATGTTGCCCACTTGGTGCTAACTGTCATGACCAAAATCTATGGTCATAATTGCTAAGTAATGTAACTAAACATCTTCTGCACCTGGGTGGATGTATAATGTTTGTCTGACATTCATAAACCTCAGCATCAATAAACACAGTGGTACTTTGACAGTCACAGACTTTTATCTTACATCACCAAAGTTTTCAGAATAAAAACAACCTCGGAATCACTAATAAGGAAACTGACGAATTGCGTTTACAAGTGAAGGAGCCTGAGCAAAACAGAAGGAAAAAAAATCAAGCACGTACGGTAAAGAAAACAGAGAGCAGAATCAGTTAAAGCCAGTGTTATGAGAAGATGATGAAGCAGTCAGGGAAACCCCTGGAAAGCTCGTAGTGAGAGGCGCCTCCAGGGGCAAGCCAGATTGTCCCCGTGGTGTAGAGGTGTAGGACCCTTAAGGATCCAATAGACGCCAATGCATAAGGAAGATTAAACTAGGCTTGGTGTGTCCCACTGAATGCTGAGGGATAGTGATCCGGATGGGAATCAAGGAGGGGGCTCTTAGGGATCCAGCAGATACCAAGGCATAGCGAAGACAGAGTCGGGCTCAGCAAATCCCTGAAGACACCACGGGATGGTGACCGAGACGGGAGTCATGAAGAGAACCATTTTCACTAGGGTCTCATCCTCACGGAGTATTCCTAAGATGGGTGAGCAGAGCAAAACAAGAGTAACAGATAGAGAAAGCACTGAACAACGATCATATACTCAATTTTGACTACTGATTTTACTCTTGGTTAGACTGAATATATATTTATTATTTACATCTGTTGCATTTAACTTCCTCACAAACAGTTTTGAATCATGGACTATTTATTTAGTTAAAGAGCTGCACTGCACTTTGTTTTGGAAACTATTTCTTTGGAATATAAGAACTGCACACCTTTGCACCTACTCTTATTATGTGTCCTCTTTCACCTCAGTCTACCTCAGTCTTAAGACTACCGATGTCCGTGGTTTAAGGAGGAATATTCCAGGGCAACCTGGGAATCATAGGTAAATGTTTTTCAGATGATCAACGGCCTGTTGACCTCAGCCTAAAAATGTTATTGTAATGAGCAACAGAGTCAATAATTAGTATTTCACACGGATATATTTTGTAAATTGTTATGTACACATATTAAAAGTTTTTGCTGTATTTAAACTTATATTTAGCTTAAGGAGAATTTTACTTAATCCTTATATTGTGCTATTTTTTTCTCATTTGGAGATGTGTGCCCTATACTGATTACCATGATAAAAAAAAATAATAATAATTAAGTGTAGCCCAGGATGAAACAGGGAAACACTGCACTGCAAGATAATCCAGGTTTGAAAGAAACTGACAAATTTGACCTAGTACAATTTTAATAAGTAAGCAGTGAAAAATGGACAGTGGGAAAAATCCAGGCGAAGCATATCAATAAGTAGAAATTGGGAGGTGCTTCTTCCAGATAAAGGCTTAATGTAGCGAAGGAGTTTTGTTGAAGCAATGCCCTGAAGAACTTCAAAAAAGGATGGCTGAATGAGACAGTAACATAACCTTAACTACTGGCTGAGTAAACCAGTTTCACAAGCTGCTTTGGCTCCTCTCATTTAAGAAATGCATATTCTTATGTTTGTAAGGTTCACTGAAAATGACAGAGTTTATCTCCCTGCTAATCCCACTAATTCATCAGTTTTTTAATCCATTTATCCAGTTCAAGCTCATGCATGCCAGTGCATATTATGGCATCACTGGACACAAGATGAAAAATTACCATGAATGGGCTATTTCACATCATTTAAAACTTTAATTGGTCATTAATAGGAATTATCAGAGGACTTTTGAGATCATTTTTAAAGCTCATAAATGATATGAGGTCTTAATACATAACTACCCCACTTACATTGCATACACCTAATAGAACTGCCTTTTCCTGATAGAGTGAAACCTTCTTCAAAACTCGGGCAAATATTCACACATCCATCTAGCTTGAACTTGCTAAATCCAATGCACAAATAGTTCAGTTTAAATTCTATACAGTATATTATGCATTCACAAGCTCTGACCATTAAATATATATACAGTGCATCCGGAAAGTATTCACAGCGCATCACTTTTTCCATATTTTGTTATGTTACAGCCTTATTCCAAAATGGATTAAATTCATTTTTTTCCTCAGAATTCTGCACACAACACCCCATAATGACAACATGAAAAAAGTTTACTTGAGGTTTTTGCAAAGTTATTAAAAATAAAAAAACTGAGAAAACACATGTACGTAAGTATTCACAGCCTTTGCTCAATACTTTGTCGATGCACCTTTGGCAGCAATTACAGCCTCAAGTTTTTTTGAATATGATTCCACAAGCTTGGCACACATATCCTTGGCCAGTTTCGCCCATTCCTCTTTGCAGCACCTCTCAAGCTCCATCAGGCTGGATGGGAAGCGTTGGTGCACAGCCATTTTAAGATCTCTCCAGAGATGTTCAATCGGATTCAAGTCTGGGCTCTGGCTGGGCCACTCAAGGACATTCACAAAGTTGTCCTGAAGCCACTCCTTTGATATCTTGGCTGTGTGCTTAGGGTCGTTGTCCTGCTGAAAGATGAACCGTCGCCCCAGTCTGAGGTCAAATGCGCTCTGGAGCAGGTTTTCATCCAGGATGTCTCTGTACATTGCTGCAGTCATCTTTCCCTTTATCCTGACTAGCCTCCCAGTCCCTGCCGCTGAAAAACATCCCCACAGCATGATGCTGCCACCACCATGCTTCACTGTAGGGATGGTATTGGCCTGGTGATGAGCGGTGCCTGGTTTCCCCCAAACGTGACGCCTGGCATTCACACCAAAGAGTTCAATCTTTGTCTCATCAGACCATAGAATTTTCTTTCTCATTGTCTGAGAGTCCTTCAGGTGCCTTTTGGCAAACTCCAGGCGGGCTGCCATGTACCTTTTACTAAGGAGTGGCTTCCGTCTGGCCACTCTACCATACAGGCCTGATTGGTGGATTGCTGCAGAGATGGTTGTCCTTCTGGAAGGTTCTCCTCTCTCCACAGAGGACCTCTGGAGCTCTGACAGAGTGACCATCGCGTTCTTGGTCACCTCCCTGACTAAGGCCCTTCTCTCCCGATTGCTCAGTTTAGATGGCCGGCCAGCTCTAGGAAGAGTCCTGGTGGTTTTGAACTTCTTCCACTTACGGATGATGGAGGCCACTGTGTTCAATGGGACCTTCAAAGCAGCAGAAATGTTTCTGTAACCTTCCCCAGATTTGTGCCTCGAGACAATCCTGTCTCGGAGGTTTACAGACAATTCCTTTGACTTCATGCTTGGTTTTTTGCTCTGACATGAACTGTCGACTGTGGGACCTTATATAGACAGGTGCGTGCCTTTCCAAATCATGTCCAATCAACTGAATTTACCACAGGTGGACTCCAATTAAGCTGCAGAAACATCTCAAGGATGATCAGGGGAGACAGGATGCACCTGAGCTCAATTTTGAGCTTCATGGCAAAGGCAGTGAATACTTATGTACATGTGCTTTCTCAATTTTTTTATTTTTAATAAATTTGCAAAAATCTCAAGTAAACTTTTTTCACGTTGTCATTATGGGGTGTTGTGTGTAGAATTCTGAAGAAAAAAATGAATTTAATCCATTTTGGAGTAAGGCTGTAACATAACAAAATGTGGAAAAAGTGATGCGCTGTGAATACTTTCCAGATGCACTGTATATTATATATATATATATATATATATATATATATATATATATATATATATATATATATATATATAATATATATATATATATAAAATTAGATGTAAAACACCAGATTATCCTGTTCCTTCGTACTTCTTGAGCCTGAAAAGAACACCAATAAATTAGCCTTTGAGTACAATTCTGTGTTGCCACCAAGCAAATTATATGTTTAAAGCAGAGTGACATCCAAACATGTAGAAATGACCCCAATGCATCCAGTGTGTAAAAGCTTACTAAGGCTGACTTCTTGTGTTTGTTAACCTTAACCAATGGCCTTCCCACCTGTGAACTTGTTTTGGCTACACCGTCTTATTTGTATTTAGGCTGGCAGCACACAACCTTGATGTTCTCATCAGCACCATTGTGTTCCCTCTAGTGGCAGAAGGGGATTGGGGCAGATAAGGATTACCATTTAGTCAAATGAAAACGGTTGTTCAATTAAATTCATGTACATGAAACCAATTCAGTTCCTTTTTCCACACGGACAGAACTAAACCCCCAACACAGACAATTAATGTTAATTTTTCTAATGAGACACAAGTGATCTCAATAAACAAGTACATTACTTTACTGCTTGCAAAAAACAAAAACAAAACAAAAAACACAGTTCCTGGAGCAGCCAAGGGCTTAGATTAAATAATGTACTCTTACCACCTATCACAACAAGACAGAAATGCAAACTAATAACTGACAATCTGTCTCGTGAGCTACTGTTATACAATATCATACATTATGTGTGCTTCATTGCTGGATCAGAGTGGCAAAGCTTTCTTTTTTTCTTTTATTTATCTATCATGCCTTTGGCATAGCAACCATATTTTCCAACCTTTTCCTCTTAGCAACTGTTTGAACAAGATTAATAAAAGCAGCCAAGTGCTGTATAACAAGCGATTGCACTGGAGCAGCATGCATCTATAAACCACAGTCCGAACAATGCTAAAAGACTTGCAGTATGTTAGCCACATTTTCCTATCCTCTACCCTGCCCAACCCTGACTCCAGCCTGCTAGCTTTAACCTATTGTTTCCAAAGGGACTCCCCTCATGGTAAGGCGCCCATTGTGCCATGTAACAGCTGCAGTAAACTCTCAGGAAATGAGCACATACTGCTGTGCTACAGCATTTTTTGTATTTTTTTTTTGTCATATTAAAAAAAAAAAAATTATTGAATGAACATTTCTTGATATACTGCTAAAGGTGGGCATTGAAGGTAACTCAAAATCTAGCTGCACAAGTTAAGTTCACAGCTTGGGTTTTTCACAGAAATTTCTAAAAAGAGAATGCTTACCAGAGATCATCTGTAGCAAATTACAGAATTTCCTGTTAAAAGACCAGCTGACAGTTTGAGCGAGAACTTTTTGTGTTAATTGCGCATTTCCTGCCACCCACCTCTACCTTCAACTTCAGCAAAGTTCCCCTTTGCTTCTTTATAGTAATCAACCTGGCCGACCATAATTAAACAAAGAATTAGAAGGCAGCCCCCTTTTCTTATATCCGATTATCATAATTGCCTCCTCTCAAAGACATGTTTAATTCAGATTCAAAATGAAAGAAGCTATATAAATTAAAAACTGAGTCGTAGAAAAGAAGAGACCAAAGAAGTCAGTTTTAATTAACTAAGTATATTATTTTCTTGACATTATGCACTTTATTAACTTTGTATTTTGTCATTTATTTCTGACAAACTAAACATAAAATAACTGAAAAATATGCTAAGACTCTCTACAATAAATTATAAAAATGATAATGGGAAAAGACCTCCAGTAATGTCATGCAGTGTCTGACTATGCAGCACATAATGAACCAAAACACACTACCAATACAAGAAACAAGATCATCAAGGGGTAGAAAGTGGAAAGACTTGTACTGCCCAGATCGGTTTCCTGATTAAATCTAATCAAGCATGTCTATCAATTGCTGAAAAGAATACTGGAGTCACAAACTCCATAAACAAACAACAACTGAATCTGGATTTTAGCAAGGTGTTGGAAAACTACCTCAAAGTTCTGGTTACGACAGTTGGTCAAAACATATTTTTCTGCCTTGATCATATTTTCTTGTGAGAGTTTAATGTCTATGCATTTTTAAGAATGAGCAATTTTGATTTCTCTGTTCAGATGCACTTATGCAAACACTGAATGTACAGTATATGTGCATGTATACATAGGCATCTTCTTCTTCTTCCTTCGGCTGCTCCTGTTTGGATTGCCACAGCAGATCATCTCCTGTATATCTTTCTGTCCTCTGCATCTTGTTCTGTTACACTCATCATCTGCATGTCCTCTCTCACCACATCCATAGACTTCCTCTTTTCCTCTTCCCTGGCAGCTCTATCCTTAGCATCCTTTTCCCAATATACACAGCATCTCTCCTCTGCACATGTCCAAACCAACGCAATCTCGCTTCTCTGACTTTGTCTCCCTACAGTCCAACTTGAGCTGACCCTCTAATGTACTCATTTCTAATCCTATCCATCCTCGTCACACCCAATGCAAATGTGAGCATCTTTAATTCTGCTACCTCCAGCTCTGTCTCCTGCTTTCTGGTCAGTGCCTCCGTCTCCAACCCACATAAAATAGCTGGTCTCATTACCACCCTATAGACCTTCCCTTCCACTCTTGCTGATACCCGTCTGTCACAAATTACTTCTGACACTCTTCTTCACCCATTCCACCCTGCCTGCAGTCTCTCTTTTTCCTCTAAGCAAATGAGGTATAAATTGCTTTTAGTGTACATGGAATACTTTAGCACACATAGGTTTTGTGCATATGCCTCATATAAAATAAACGATGAGTTCCAAAAAAAAAAAAAAGGCCTTTTTTGGAGTACACAAAAGGAGTCTGTGAAATTAGACCACAGAGATGCTGCATGACAAACATTAGTTTTGTGCAAAACTCAAAACCTTTACTAACAGTTAACATTCTTCAAAAAGCATTACAAAGCACTCAACTCTATCCCTTCGCTTTTAACATTTTATAAACAATTTCTGTGGAATACTTCCTTTACTATATACTACTTGACTCATTTTAAAATGGTCAGTAAACTTCTCACCAAGAGAAGGACACACACACACACACACACACACACACACACACAAACACACATTCATCTTTAACTGATCAGATACAACATTAAAACCACTGACAAGTGAAATGAATAAATAACATTGATTATATTGTCAAGGGTGGGATATATTAGTCAGGTTGTAAACAGGCACTTCTTGAAGGTGATGTGTTGGAAGCAGGAAAAATTGGCAAAGTGTAAGGATCAAAGTAGTTGAAGGAAGGACAACAGGTGAACCAGCAACATGTTCATGGGCACCCACGGCTCACTAAAGCATGTGGGGAGCGAAGGATATCCTGTCTGGTCTGATCCCACAGAACAGCTACTGTAGCACAAATTGCAGAAAAACTTAATGCTGGCCATGAGAAAAAGGTGTCAGTCCACACAATGCATTGCAGCTTGGTGTGTATGAGGCTGCCTAGCCACAAACCAGTCAGAGTGCCCATGCTGACTCCTGTCCACTGCCAAAAGCACCTATAATGGACACGTGTGCCTGAACTGGACCACTGAATAATAGAACATGACCTGGTCTGATGAAGCATGTTTTTTTTTTTAGATTGTGTGGACTGTCAGGTGTGTATGCATTGTTTACCTGAGGGAAGAGATGGCTGCAGGATGCGCTATGGGAAGGTGGTAAGCCGACAAAGGCAGTGTGATGCTCTGGGCAATGTTCTACATGGAAACCTATCTAAAGATTTCTGAAGTCTACATACACCCCTTCATTGCAACAGTATTCCTCAGCGCCAGGGTCGAATTGAGATTTTGAGGTCTTCAAAGTATGACAATGTGCAGTATTATATTACTTGGTTGATCATTCCATAGTATCTATGGTGGGTGCTTTGTGTGAAGAAATATTTTACAGCGTTAAATTTAAATTTGCACTAACTTCCTTCCATTTGTACCCATCCCTTTTAAAGTAATAGGTGGCATCTTCTCTGTTAATTCCTTCATAACATAAATATTGATGTCATGTTTCTTCTAAATCTCTGAAAAGACTCAACCCAATCTTCAATCTTTCCTTATTCCTTACAGCTCATATGTCATAGTCCTGGAATCTGTCTAGTTGCTTCTCTCTGGACTTTCTCTAGTGCTTTTATGCACATGTAATATGGAGACAAAAACTAACCACAATATTCCAGATATGGCCTCATATGTGTGTTGACCATTTTTATAATTCTCCATCCCCAAACTGTACTTGGCACATGATTATACATAACCTAAATGCCATGTTATCCTTCTCACAATGACTAGTCTACAATTCCTCATACACTGGCCCTTTCTTTCAAGATTCAGACAATCAGTTTCTAAATTTCAATATAATAGAACCTTGTCTTATGCAAATTAAATTAATGGGCACTCAACTTTATGATGACTGAAGAAAGAACAAATAACAGAGGGAAAAGAATAGGAAATATATTGGCATAGTGTTATACTTTTTATGTATGGATAGGGTAGATAAAGATATTCATCTCCCATCCTCTTGCAGTGTCTCAGCCCCAATATGAAAGGGCAAAAAAGAGTGAAACAATCATCTCCCATTCTTGTTCTGTCTCATTCACCATGTGAATTTTCTCATTTGTTGAGCCTGTGGTTTTTTGTGAAATAGTGCTCTCTTCTATCTCTGACTTGCATACATGCTGATACAGTGGTGTGAAAAACTATTTGCCCCCTTCCTGATTTCTTATTCTTTTGCATGTTTGTCACACAAAATGTTTCTGATCATCAAACACATTTAACCATTAGTCAAATATAACACAAGTAAACACAAAATGCAGTTTTTAAATGATGGTTTTTATTATTTAGGGTGAAAAAAAATCCAAACCTACATGGCCCTGTGTGAAAAAGTAATTGCCCCCTTGTTAAAAAATAACCTAACTGTGGTGTATCACACCTGAGTTCAATTTCCGTAGCCACCCCCAGGCCTGATTACTGCCACACCTGTTTCAATCAAGAAATCACTTAAATAGGAGCTGCCTGACACAGAGAAGTAGACCAAAAGCACCTCAAAAGCTAGACATCATGCCAAGATCCAAAGAAATTCAGGAACAAATGAGAACAGAAGTAACTGAGATCTATCAGTCTGGTAAAGGTTATAAAGCCATTTCTAAAGCTTTGGGACTCCAGCGAACCACAGTGAAAGCCATTATCCACAAATGGCAAAAACATGGAACAGTGGTGAACCTTCCCAGGATTGGCCGGCCGACCAAAATTACCCCAAGAGCGCAGAGACGACTCATCCGAGAGGTCACAAAAGACCCCAGGACAACGTCTAAAGAACTGCAGGCCTCACTTGCCTCAATTAAGGTCAGTGTTCACGACTCCACCATAAGAAAGAGACTGGGCAAAAACGGCCTGCATGGCAGATTTCCAAGACGCAAACCACTGTTAAGCAAAAAGAACATTAGGGCTCGTCTCAATTTTGCTAAGAAACATCTCAATGATTGCCAAGACTTTTGGGAAAACACCTTGTGGACTGATGAGTCAAAAGTTGAACTTTTTGGAAGGCAAATGTCCCGTTACATCTGGCGTAAAAGGAACACAGCATTTCAGAAAAAGAACATCATACCAACAGTAAAATATGGTGGTGGTAGTGTGATGGTCTGGGGTTGTTTTGCTGCTTCAGGACCTGAAAGGCTTGCTGTGATAGATGGAACCATGAATTCTACTGTCTACCAAAAAATCCTGAAGGAGAATGTCCGGCCATCTGTTCGTCAACTCAAGCTGAAGCGATCTTGGGTGCTGCAACAGGACAATGACCCAAAACACACCAGCAAATCCACCTCTGAATGGCTGAAGAAAAACAAAATGAAGACTTTGGAGTGGCTTAGTCAAAGTCCTGACCTGAATCCAATTGAGATGCTATGGCATGACCTTAAAAAGGCGGTTCATGCTAGAAAACCCTCAAATAAAGCTGAATTACAACAATTTTGCAAAGATGAGTGGGCCAAAATTCCTCCAGAGCGCTGTAAAAGACTCATTGCAAGTTATCGCAAACGCTTGATTGCAGTTATTGCTGCTAAGGGTGGCCCAACCAGTTATTAGGTTCAGGGGGCAATTACTTTTTCACACAGGGCCATGTAGGTTTGGATTTTTTTTTCTCCCTAAATAATAAAAACCACCATTTACAAACTGCATTTTGTGTTTACTTGTGTTATATTTGACTAATGGTTAAATGTGTTTGATGATCAGAAACATTTTGTGTGACAAACATGCAAAAGAATAAGAAATCAGGAAGGGGGCAAATAGTTTTTCACACCACTGTATGTCTGACTCTGTTGTAGACAAATGCAAACAGACTGGACCATGAGCAAAATAGCATTTCTGTACAAGTGTTCATAATATTAAAACTATTGATGCATATGTGTTTATAAAGGTATTGATGTATATACATACCTTACAAAAGAATAGAATAGAATTACTCTATTTTAGGGACAATGTAACAGGCTCTCCAGGGTCATTTCACTAAGTGCAGTTTTACAATATGTGCTGTGCTTAGGGACAGAAAAGAAATTTTACACATAGGAAGAAAACTTTTCTGCCACATATCAGACCAGTTATGTATTCTGTCTATGTCTGCTAGCTCAAGATTGTGCAAAATTTCACCTAGTGTTGTGAGTTAAAAAGAGCAATATCCTACCACTGAATTATGTGGGGCCCTAATTTATCTCTCTATTATAAAAAAAATATTGGGAAATCTTGGGAGAGACACAAGACATGATCTTCTTGGAAGACAATTTGACGTCCCATGAGAGACACTTTAACGTCACGCGAGACAAGGCAGTGAGACAAAAGGACAGCTGCTGTACAGGCTTTTAAATGATCGACGTGCATCATGATAAGCAAAACATGCACCTCGGCAGCAGCAGCATAAAGCCAGCAGCTGATCTGTCTGCATCTTCTTAGCGAGCGTTCACCACCCCCCCCCTTCACAACGCGAACGGGAGAGACGCAAAGTGGAAGGAGTGTAGTGTGCCTCCTGAGGAGGATTAGCGAAGCGATCAAGACATGATCATCTCAGAGGGACACCATGACGACACGCAAGACGTGATCATCTCAGTGAGACACTTTGACGTCACGCGGGACTAGACATTACAATCTTAGGAAGCAAAACATGTGAGATGGTGACTTTTGCACGTCATGCCCAACTTACAAACAATTTAAAACAAGTCCACGGACATCTAACCTAGCAGTTGTTGGAATGCTTTTGGCAGACACACTTTATGTGCTCCCAGCTCTTAAAACAACCACAAGCAACGAGGAGTTCACGCAGCTCGGCAGCAGATGATCTGACCGCATCTCTTTTGAGTGCGTTCAGCACCCCCCTTCACAACGCGAGTGGCAAAGACGCGAAGTGGCAAAAGGACAGCTGCTGTACAGGCTTTTAAATGATCGATGCGCAGCGCGACAAACAGAGCACGCAGATCACCAGCAGCAAGACAGCAGCTGTTCCAACCACATCTCCTTAGTGTGCATTCAGCCCCCCCCCCCCCCCCTTCACAACGCGAGCAGCGTTATACATCCCATGAGAAAGATTTAACCATGCCCAGGGATGGAAATAAAGGACAAATATTGTTTTTACAAAAGTTTTAAAGTAAAAGTGAAAATAATGCATACAGTTAGGTCCATAAATATTTGGACAGAGACAACTTTTTTCTAATTTTGGTTCTGTATATTACCACAATTAATTTTAAATGAAACAACTCAGATGCAGTTGAAGTGCAGACTTTCAGCTTTAATTCAGTGGGGTGAACAAAACGATTGCATAAAAATGTGAGGCAACTAAAGCATTTTTTTAACACAATCCCTTCATTTCAGGGGCTCAAAAGTAATTGGACAAATTAAATAACTGGAAATAAAACGTTCATTTCTAATACTTGGTTGAAAACCCTTTGCTGGCAATGACAGCCTGAAGTCTTGAACTCATGGACTTCACCAGATGCTGGGTTTCCTCCTTTTAATGCTCTGCCAGGCCTTTACTGCAGCGGCTTTCAGTTGCTGTTTGTTTGTGGGCCTTTCTGTCTGAAGTTTAGTCTTCAACAAGTGAAATGCATGCTCAATTGGGTTAAGATCAGGTGACTGATTTGAGCAGACAGTATGTCTCTGAACACCTCAGAATTCATTCAGCTGCTTCTGTCCTGTGTCACATCATCAATAAACACTAGTGTCCCAGTGCCACTGGCAGCAATGCATGCCCAAGCCATCACACTGCCTCCACCGTGTTTTACAGATGATGTGGTATGCTTTGGATAATGAGCTGTTCCAAGCCTTCTCTATATTTGTTTCTTGCCATCATTCTGGTAGAGGTTGATCTTGGTTTCATCTGTCCAAAGAATGCTTTTCCAGAACTGTGCTGGCTTTTTTAGATGTTCTTTAGCAAAGTCCAATCTAGCCTTTCTAGTCTTGAGGCTTATGAGTGGCTTGCACCTTGCAGTGCACCCTCTGTATTTACTTTCGTGCAGTCTTCTCTTTATGGTAGACTTGAATATCGATACGCCTACCCCATGGAGAGTGTTGTTCACTTGGTTGGCTGTTGTGAAGGGGTTTCTCTTCACCATGGAAATGATTCTGCGATCATCCACCACTGTTGTCTTCCGTGGACATCCAGGTCTTTTTGCGTTGATGAGATCACCAGTGCTTGCTTTCTTTCTCAGGATGTACCAAACTGTAGATTTTGCCACTCGTAATACTGTAGAAATTTCTCCGATGGGTTTTTTCTGTTTTCGCAGCTTAAGGATGAATTCTTTCACCTGCATGGAGAGCTCCTTTGACCCATGTTGTCTGTTCACAGCAAAATCTTCCACATGCAAGCACCACACCTCAAATCAACTCCAGGCCTTTTATCTGCTTAATTGATAATGACATAACAATGGACTTGCCCACACCTGCCCATGAAATAGCCTTTGAGTCAATTGTCCCATTACTTTTGAGCCCCTGAAATGAAGGGATTGTGTTAACAAACGCTTTAGTTGCCTCACACTTTTATGCAATCGTTTTGTTCACCCCACTGAATTAAAGCTGAAAGTCTGCACTTCAACTACATCTGAGTTGTTTCAATTAAAATTCATTGTGGTAATGTACAAAACCAAAATTAGAAAAAAGTTGTCTGTCCAAATATTTATGGACCTAACTGTATGTAACAATTCCCATGAAAATAACAATCTCTTTAAATTGTATATCCGGTAAACCAAACCCGGGGGTGGGCAAGCAAAGCGAGCAGGAGGCAGAGCCCCCTAATTTAAAAAAAACGCCAATGCCTTACAAGAAGATTAAGAAATGATAATTTAAAATAATCATAATAAAATCAGTGTAAACAAATTGCTTAAAAATGCTAATAAATTAAAAAAAAAAAAAAAAACTCAGTAGCGTACTCATCTTATTGGATGCTGTTTATGAATGATTGCTGACGGTAGATGCTAACTTTGGCTATGACTGAACTTCTTTCCACTCTACATGTATGGAATTTCACCTTCATTATAATCTGGGGTGTCTCGATAAATCAGCATTAACATTAAAACCATAAATGTACATTAGGAATTCAGGGGTATTTGCTTTATAAGCTCCAAGTGCTACTGCAATGCAAGAGCAGACGGATTTATGGCAGCAAATTCTACTGAAATATGCCTGTGGACAGATAAAAGAAAATCAGCCTTGAGAGGTTTAAAGGAAAATGTTTGGGAGAACTCATTTCTCACATGATCTCTTCTCCATGCGTTGAGTCAGTGGTATTCCACTGTAAAGTTCTTAGTCTGGAATATTTAATGGCAGTAAACTGAAGGTCGACAGCTGGTACTGTTAACTGGCCTTTGTTGCTGGGAGACACAAAAGCTTTTTTGTACACAGGAGAGCAGCAATGTGCATCCAGGGACAGCAGTGTGTGTATGTTTGCATTCAGTCACACGCCGCAAACAGACACACACACATTAAGTGTTTTTTTTTTATTCTCTTAGGAAACTTACCTTCTCAAAATATTATTATACAAATGGTACATGACTTAAATCCAGGTATTTTGTGAAGATGATGAGAACAGAACAAAAGACAATTTCGAGAAGATATGAAGTGCAGCCCACAACACCCTTAATTCGCTGCTTCCTCTGAAAAATACTAAATACATTCATGTTTTGGAAGTGAGATGTAACCAAATCACTAGGTGACCAAAGGTAAACACAGGTATCTGGGGCAAATAAAAAAGGATGTATGCAATTATATGGGGGTGGGGGTACAAACGTATGCCACTGATACATCATCTAGCAAAAGTAGTCGTTGGGGGCTACAACTGCCGTAGGATTTCAATTAAAACATTTTTTAGTATGCGATTAATTCAAGCCTGTAAATGAATTCTTACTTTTTTAGAACCCTTGAGTGTATATGGTGTGTCTGCTCTAGTACAATTAAAAGCACCGCAGATGACTAGTTGTTTTGGTGAAATATATGTTAACCCCTTTACTATGTATTTTATGCTCTTTATATGTGGAGTAAATGTCCTTACATGACATCAGTATTTGTTCTTATTTTAGTTTATTTTACATCATTATTGTTGGACTGTACATTACTACTACTAGGAGATGCTAGAACCTATAAAAAAAAGCATATGCCTATTTATATACTATATATTACAAATTATCAATCGACTTGTCTGTTTTGTCTGCCAGTCCCAGTAGCTCAACTCGTAATCTTTCTGCAAAATTACCACTGCAGTTTTGTACTTACATGGGGAAAAACTGCTACAAACTCTGTAAAAAATGATAAAAAGAAAGTAATAGTTTAAAAAAAGACTTTAGTATCCGGTTTCAAGAAGTCAGAGTCATAAAATTGCTTTTCTTTTGTGCTAAAGAAAGGACTACATTTGTATCTTTCTTTCAGAACTCAGGCGGCCACACAAGACTTGGGCTCAGAATCTCTGGATGATGTATTAGAATTCTGTGGCACACTGTTGCATATGGAGTTAATTCTCCCTTTCTTCCCAAATACTGAAGTTTCATCTGCCTTCCACACTGCTATATGACATTTAAAATGAATTCTGAAAATGTACTGGTAAATATTACAGTCACAATAGTTAGAGATGCAAGTAGTTGCAAATACATACTGGACAGATGGTTTTTGCAGTCATAATTGTTTACTACACCCTGAGCATCTGAACTAAACTTTAGAAAATAGCACTTGCTTTGGTCAATTGTTTGAATGTTAACTTCTTCAAACTAAAACTGGTGCTTTTATATAACACAAGGTTAAAAGCCAAATGGGTAGGGATTAATTTAATATTGAAATGAGTCTTCTCTCCAGTATGTATTGCAAAAAAAAAAAAAAAGCATAAATCATTGCATCTTAATCAATCCAGTATAATCTCAGACAATCGTAATTTTATTTAGCATTTCATATTGAAAAAGTTATTTAATATGTTAAGGTTGAAATTGACCCCACATTCCTGACTTACAAGTCCCAGTTTCTGATGAGCAGACACAGGTGAAAATGACAGTGCTTTAGTGTCTCCCAAGATGAAGAACTGTCATTCACATGTGTGCCTGCTTATCAGGAGCTTTAAGGGGGTTTTTAGACAATGATTGGCCACATGCTAAAGAGACTGGAAAGTCATTTTACCGGAAAACTCCTAGAAAACAGTAAATAGCAGAAAGCAATGCAAAAGTAAAACCAATACTGTTTTCATACACATAAAGACACAGAAAAACTGTATACTAAAAAGTGTTCAATCATATGCAAATATTAATAAAGCACAGGAGGAGATAATTCTTTGTGGATTAACTATTTTTTCATTGTTGCAATTGCTTACCTTTCTAATTGAAGTAAATTATTTGAATTGGACCGAAATGACAGTGGTTAATGTTGCTGCCTCAAAAGTCTAGGGATCTATTAATCTAGTCCCTTGTCTGTGTGGAGACTGACTTGGGAGTCCAGAAGTGGACTGCAAGGTCATCTCTTAACAGCTTCATGCTCAGTTGTGAGAAAACATTTAACCACAGAGTCCAGGCCAGCCAGCTCTCTTCACCAATGTACGTTTTCACATGATTCACAGGGAAAGAACTATTGAGAGTTCCTTATACTAATTACATAAAATCGATTCAGAAAGTTAGATAAGAAAGTAAGGTGGAAGATTATCGATATTGCCAATTTATGGTGGTAATGTTACTGGATTAGCGGATTTAAAGTCAGATTATGTTGAACAGAACTTCCTATATGTATTTTTTCATTTTTATTATTATCAAGATCTTTAGCACAAAAAAAAAAAAATACAAACAAGTAGAATGACATTGTTTAGCTGCACTATTTAACAGAGACCATTATTTTTTTAATTTGTATAATGTGGAAGTGTTTTCATCCCATGCACAGGTGGTTTCAGCTTTGTATCAGATGCTGCCATCATCAAAGGAACTAAATATTATTCAAATAGGTTTATTGTTTAGAGACAATGTGATCTACACTAAAAAATAAATACAAGTTTCCTGGCTGGGATGTTATCTGACAGGCATCTGCAAGTACTTCACATTGTCATTTGGGTTTGCTCCATGTCCTTTGGTTTCCTTTCGACAATCCAAAAATCAAGCTGTTTGGTTGACTGGAATCACTTCACTGGACCGATATAAGAGAGTGTGCATCCCATTCCAGTTTGGTTAATTGCTGCATTGGTGCCATGGCTGCTGGGTAGCTGGATGAATATCAAATAAATGACACTTGAGGACTTTTGATTTCAAGTCAGTTTCATGATTATGAAATGACTGGAGATGGTGCATTATAATGCTGTGCTTTTACTTAACTGCTTTTACAATATGCTTAGTATGAGTATGTATATCGTTTTCATAAGAACACTCATAAAAACATTCTTAATTGTGCAATTGAATAAAATCGGACTAAAAAATTACAAGAGTTATTTTATAATTTGCAATTAAAGTATAAGATACAGACTACATACTAAAGGAAAAGTTAATAAAATGAATAAACCTACATATTTAGCCTGTATCTGGTATACAAATAAATGTAAAAATTCTAAAAGGAACTATTATTGACTGAAATTTCTCCAGCCACATTATCATTTTAGAGAAAGTGACACACCCAGAATTCATCAGAAAAAAAGTTATGGGTGTGACTGGAAAGAGTGAGACAGACAAATTTTTAAAAAATGAAGTCTCCAGCTAATTTGTACACTAACCGCATCCAGTAAGTCAAGTTACTCATTTTCTGTATTTTAAGCTCATTTTTTACATGATATCAACATAATAGTTTTGTCAGTCAGGTATAAATAAATACAGTACCATTTCGACTAAATATTTTTGGCGATACCTGCTTGTATATTTGTTGTAGCTCTAATTCTGAAAGGCCTGTGAATTACTTCAAAGAGCAAGAGTTGTTGCTTAGAAACAGTACAACATCTAACATTATCATTTTTTCCCTGACAGTATTAACCAATGGACGTGAACAATGCAAACTATGCACAACTAGAACTACAAGTAGTCAATCCCCTGTGTCCACTTGTCAAAAGAACATGAGCTGAAATTGGCAGCTAACAATTGGTTTCTCATTATATCTATAATGTTTTAGTAAAAAATGCACATAAATATGCATTCCAAAAATCATGAAATTTCATTTAAGAACTGTAATAATAATTTTTAATGTGTTTTCCTTTAAGTTTCAGCTTATTTTGTTCTGAAAAATGTTGTTCCTATATTATTATATTCTTACATAAATATGAATATGTATGGATATCTCTACTATTTTAGATTAGGCCAAGAAATTGACCAAATATATATTATATATATTACAAGTGTTATATACACACAGTGTCGCATAAGCCTTGAATCAATAACTATAACTATATAGAAAAATAACTAACTCTCAACAGAAACTGCAGTCAAAGAGAGGCTGAAGAATTTACCACACCATATCCAAACTGCAAGTCAATAACACAGAGCTGCTTTTTTTTTTAAACAACAATTCTAGACTTGTGGAACCTTCTGTATATATTTAATTATTTTTGGCTGGCCTAAGTTGAAAATTAGGAACCAAGAGGTTAAATGTGATGAGACTTGAATATTCACACTACTGTATCTAAACCTCCTGGACTTACACATTTGTTGTGTTTAGCATGGCAAACTGAGCATGAAAGCCCTGCTGTATGTAGCATAAGGCAAACACACCAGTGGGCAATGCAAATAAAAACTTTTGCAATCACATGGCAAATATACTTACTGTAGGCACATCTTTACAGTAAGCAGACAAAATATAAACATTGAGGCTATACGTTCCTTAATCATAAACGTTTGGTGAGATTTTCTAGGGTTTGAAATAGCAATTGACACCCATTTGGCAGACCCCATAAATATTCTCAGCTAAACACAGCTGTCAGGATCCTAACATGCCACTAGCACAGCATATAGATATAACAGGGGTGCCATCTTCCACAGCCCTCTGAGAGATCATAGGACAGCAATGTTGCATTCCAGTTTAGTTATATTCAATATATTAAAGATTTCACTCCAACTTAATGGAACGTGCAAAAACTGTGCCAAAATTACAACCTGACATAACCTTGAAAGTGTAGTATAGGACAACAAATTCAGCTTATGTTGTCAGATAAAAAATAAAAAATTACTTTGATTTCAAACAATTTTTTCCCAATGCAGATGAAGGTAATCAATGCACTAACTACACAGCCTGCAAATGCTCAGGTTAAACATATATACTACATATTTAACAAAAAAAACTGTCATATTCACATTTAGTTATGACAGCATGTTCACTGCTATGTGACACACATCGGTAGCAGGCATAAACTGAGTCATGACAATCCATTATTAAACGGGCAGAAGGCATATACAATACATAAAATAAAATAAAACTTAAGGGCTATTCCATAATAGATTGTGGTAGGCTTAGGACTTCCTACTGTCCCACCACCCATCTCAGAACCCTTATAGATTGTTCTGATTGCCAATATATATATATTTCTACATATGTATATGAAATATGATGGAGATGTATTGACAAATGCTGCACAACAAATTTATTTGTATTGGAAAAAAAATCCTGTCATTTAACAGATGATATCTCTTTGACTTTTAAAATCTACATCCTGCTTTTCTGACTCTCTCTCTCTCTGGCATTTGTAGGCTTCACTTGCATCTGCTACACCTTTGAACATTTTCCTGCCAATAGTTTTAAAGGGCTGTCTGACTACACAAGTTTCCATTTTCCAGGCAGAAGGTACTTAACCTATGAGTTAGGATCATTATTTCTTCATTCCTTAGTATTAAAGACTGGAGGTCCTGTGAAATATGACATACATTGTATTTATATTTGTATGTTTTGCCTAAGAATAGAAACTTTGATTCAAATAATATATATTCCTGTAAATTGTATGCATTCAAGATCTAGGGTACTAAAATAAGACCTGAACCATGTGACAGCTAAAAGTTGCTAACTAACAACATCAGAAGACTTGGTTTGAAAACGTGACTCCCTGTGAGACAGCAGCGCTACCGCTCTGCCACCGTACCACCACATGTGTAACTATTAACAGAATTCATTATTTAAACAAAATTAACAATTTATCTGTAAAATGTAACATACATATTTTTAAGGCATTTCATCATGAAAGTGATATCAAGTATAAATGTAAGAATTCTAAATGTGCAGAGAGCTGGAATATTATAAATTTAATGTGTTCTGTGTGGCAATGCTGCTTGCAGCTGCTGTCAGGTCAGGAGGAAGCCCCAGAAGCACGTAGCGATTTAACAACTGGGTCGGTTTTAAGATGAAGTTTACGACAGTCTATTTTAATCCCGTAGTCTACTTTGTCATTAAAGAGAACATTTCGAGCTTTAAAAGCTGAAATTTCCACTTTAATCACAAAATAGACATTTTCATTATGTCCTTTTTTTTTTTTTTCTCTGTGTCTCAAATACGCCGCTGTACATTCTGATGGTATTGTAAAGGTGCAAAAAAAAAAAAAAAAAAAGACACAGAAGATGGTATGTGAGACTTTTAAAATTTATTGTGTCATTACTTTGGGGAATATGCAATGCTTGAATATCAAAGCACCACGAATGCATTTGTATATCAGCATTTTGCTTCACCACATCGAACCATTCATCAAATTGATCCTGGAGGATCCTAAAAGCGGCTGGAGTAGCATGAAATGCAGGCTGAAATTCTGGGTTTGAATGTGGAGAGTTATGATGATATTCCAGAAGATGACATGACTGTATTTGGATAAATGCATATTGTTGTACATGAATAAATATAAGATACTAGACAGTAACGGCACACTGCACGAATACACTTGACTTGAGCATTCATAGTTTTCATACTTTTTCTCTGTATGTTTAGGATTCGTTTGCTCAGAGGTTGATGTGCTTGCTGCTTCCTGAGCAGCTCTTCTTTTCTCCACTCTAGTGGCCCGCTTCTTCTCTTCTTTCCTCGGCATCTTTTCTCATTAATACTGATTAAGTCAGTGTTTGTGTTGCAATTACTTAGTACTGTACCTTTTCCTTAATTTTTCACTTAATGTGGCACTTGAGGCAGATTGAAGACTTAAGAATGATTTAAGATATGAAGAGGTAAAGGAAGTGACGGTGGTAAGGATGAGAACGGCACCACTATGCATGCGCCACATGGCCGCCCTGCTGACCGCTGCCGATAGTTGATTCTACAATAAAATAAAAAGAGGAATAACCTTGGAGGTCAATCATCACCCCAAAAGCGGATAGCATACATCACATAGTATATGTGTACCAAGTTTCAGGTCAATAGTTGAAATGGTTTGCGAGCTACAGGTGATTTAAAATCCTGGACAGACAAAGGAACAGCCACGGTAGCGTATTATATAAGAAGATCCCCTGAAAATAAGCCCTAGTGCATCTTTTGGAGCAAAAAATAATATAAGACCCTGCCTTATTTTCAGAGAAACACAGGTAGTGTGGGCCAGCGTGCCCGGTGATGAACTGGTGACCTCTCCATGCTTAGATGCTATTGGGATGCCATGCAACAATAAAAATAGATTAACTGGGTACAGGAAATCAATGAATAAACAAAGTAAGACCTTGCCAAAAAAATTCTTAAAAAGTCAAGAAATCAGAAGTAAGTAATTTATATTTCATATTCCTTGTGCAGAAAAACTATTTTAACTTTAAGGATATTTTCTTTGTTCTCTTTCATCAAAACGAGTGCATATTAGGGTAGTTGTCACCCTGACATTGGTCTAATTTGAATGTACTCACATTCTCTTCAAGACTGGTTTCATTGACACTGTCAGAATAGACTAAGGTTGCCCACTGCATTGTATTGGGATTAGAAGAAAGAACAATGGATGAAGATTATATTTTTCTTAAACTGCTTACTTCATATATACCAGAGTGTGTTGGACAGGGGTGCTCCCAAAACTTTAGTATATGCATTTATTATATTTTCCCATTAGTTTTCAGTTTTGAAGAGCAATCTTAAGAATAAACATCTGCCTAAAATCCATCCATTCATTTTCCAACCCGCTGAATCCGAACACAGGGTCACGGGGGGTCTGCTGGAGCCAATCCCAGCCAACACAGGGCACAAGGCAGGAACCAATCCTGGGCAGGGTGCCAACCCACCGCAGCTGCCTAAAATATTCCTACCATATGCAATGTTACTTGTCGTTTTACATTTCAGAGTATTTCTCAAAGTCATTAGAAGCCAGTACTAGAAAATTAAATGGACACCCCTCCCATCTTGCTATGCTTGCTTGGCATGCTTACAAAGGATCCTGGCTATACTTTTTATTATTTTTAATTACTTTGACTTTATTGCTGGTTTAATTCCAGGATTGATTCCAGCCTAATGTCCAGTGCTGCCAATATTGGTTCTATCCCACCAAATGAATGACACAAGAATTCCAATTCATTTGCCTCCCGGAACTCTGGAAAACTTGTAAAGTATATCTCTCTATTACATAAAAAAATTCTGGGATGAGACAAGACAAGAATTTTTCAGAGAGATAATTTCATGTCCTGCGAGACAAGAGAGATTTAACCATGTCCGGGGCTGGAAATAAAAGAAAGAGTAGATAACAAAGTAGAACATCATAAAGAGGCTCAAAAACGTTGGCGCGATACACATGCAGAGCAGGTTAGAGATAATGAAAGTACTAAAATTCGAAAGTCTCAAAAAAATGACAGTAAAGATTGCGTTAGCACAAACAAACGGAAATTATTACTCGGTGAACTAACAGAACAGCGAAAAGTGATCGAATATATGGGCATAAGTGATATGACAGAAGTATGTAGATATTGTTCGGATTTAAACTTTAAGTCGGAGACTTGTAGATCGTCTAATTCATGTTGCCATCAGGGAAAAGTAGTGTTTCTTCCCAATGAAGAGGCTTATCCGCGAGAATTAAAAGATTTGTTGTTTGGTGAAAGTGAAATCCACATATATGAGCAGCAGAGATGCAAAGTGGCTGGCGCGAAGCGCAGGCCAGGGGATCGGTGAGTGAAGCCCCCAAGTTATAAATAATAATTGAATAATGAACAAAACCATAAAAGAGATTAAACATAATGAATTACAATTTTAAGTAATGAAAGATGGTGGGTGACTTGTTACTTGCATTGTTCTAAGCTTTCCTTTTTGTTCACAATGCTCTTTATCATATGAAAAAAAATCTGTCTTTATATACTAAAGAGGCTTTTTAGTGAGGTCTTATATTATTCACTTTTAAATATAAAACAGATAATTATAGTATTTACACTTTCAACTACTTCTCAAGTGTACTGGGGAGCCTCAATGATGAACATTACATTTTTTGGGTTACAGAAATGTTACTCTCACAATCTTGCAACATATTATTCTCAAGTGAGTTTGTGTGGATGTTGGACACTGAGGAGTAAAATATCATTTTCAGCTACCACCCTGTATTTCACATTTAACATTTAAAAAGTAAGACAGGAGCCTTAACACAGTACCATGTTCCAACTTGTTCGGTAACTTAAGCAACTTCATCAGTTGGCTATAGGAGCCCTTTCATAAACTATTCTTCCAACTAATTCCCTTGTGAGCCTGGGTGCTCTGTAATCAGATATACTGAAATTGATACCCAAAAAATAAGAAATAAAATATATAAAATTTCACCAGCTGGCTGGCTCATTTAACAGAAAAAGGTGCAAAAGGTGTAAAATTCAAGTACATAAACACGAATGTAAGCAGATCCAAAAGCTAATGAGAAAAAGCATGTTAAAGGCTAGATTATATAAAATAATGAAAAAAACTGCAATGGAAGGAGTAGCCCTAACATTAAAGGGTAGACTATTCTAAAATTTTGAAGTTGCAACTACAAAAACACAAATTACCCTTAAGTTATAATTGGGACTGAGGCACATCTTACAAAAGATGATGTAAACATCATATTGATATAATGATGTTGTGAGAATAAGGTAATTAGTAATACTGTAAATGATGGGATTCAGGCGAGTTTTAAAAGTAAAATAAGTTTTACTTTAAAATGGTTCCTAAAAGGGACAAGGAGAGAAAGAAAGGACACCATTAATCATACAATCTTTCATCTTCATACCAGTAAATAGGTTTAGCTGCGGTATTTTGTACTGACTGCAAACATGACAAAGAAGACTGACTGACACCTGTGTGCAAAGAGTTGCAATCATCTAAGCAGGATATTATGAATGCATGGAGCACTTACTCTGCATTATGAAATGATACAAATGGTGTGATCTTACAAATTGTTCTAAGCTTAAAGAGGCTAGTCTGGAAAAATTAACGAGGAGAGAATTAGGCCATTTCTTCAAAAGCTCAAACCCGTTTGAAAGCACTTCACTTTGTTACTACTCTGATTTTCCAGAAGTAATTATTTGACAACATTTTATTAAAAATACATGTGTTTTGAACATTGTTCTTGATAACAGGCAAATGGATTACATACGTAACATGAAGTAGGTGTTAATGTTTCTTAGCCCCTGTTGGCCACCTCTGAAGCCCATTGTATGAGAAACATTGTTACCTTCTTCTTCTATGAAAGCAACAGATGAAAAAGATTTCTTGGACATCACTAAAATATCACTTTGCACTAGAATATTCATTTTAAATTAGTGGTGCTATAAGGAGGCAGTACTAACCAATGCACCACAGTGCCTCCCACAGGAATTAAAAAAACGTCATAGCCAAAGCCAAGCAGTTCTAAAAAAAGATTCAGAAACATTTCAGTTTTTGTGCCAATTTATTCTACTGAATTCGAACTATATTTAATACACTGCGTTCTATTCTACTGATGATAAAATATAACACTATATAAAATACAGTTCCGATGTTGTTTTCCAAGAAAATGCATCGAGTAGGGGCTTACAGCAAATGACGATATGATTCAACTATTTAATCATTTACAAAAGGACACAGAGAGAATCTTAATGTTTTGCATGACTCTAATTACTGGCAGATTGCATGCTATAAAAATCTTTTAAACAAACAATATTAAAGTTTGATGATGTGTTCTAGAGATGTGCCTACATTAGTACAGATAAACACACATACACACACACACACGCACACACCCACCCACACACACACACTGACACAAATGGTAAGCTGGTGTCAAAATGCATGAAGCTGAAATGTTTGCATATGGATTGGCCCAATATTATATCAAAGGAAAACACAAAAAGTGAAATTAAAAAGAAAAAATAATTATGAACTAAAATGTCAAGTGTATTTAAAAAAGGATAAAACAGCAGTGTATTGGCTTCAAATGCTCATATTTGAAGATATTTTATCACAACTACTGTAGCTGCTAGGTAAATTATTCATTCATTATACAGTTTCAGCATTGTATTAAGTTCTGCAGCAGCAACCGAATTAAATAAATTTGTTAAGTATGACTGAAATTAACCATACTATAACATTTAAAATTACTGTTTTTTAATTAATTCTGCCTGATCAAGTATTCCAATTTTATGGGGCTTTGCCATGCTGGTGACACTGCAGTCATTACATCACACGATGCCTTTCGACTTGCATATACTGCAAATATACAATCTGAAGGACACAAAGCTCATTTTTCCTAAGCCACAATCAGCAAATCAGAGTGGGGCTGAATCATGTGATTTTATTAGGACAGACCAATTTTTAGTCACTAGCCCACAAAGGTGAGTTATTTAAAATAGATATTTTAAATTTGGAAAATAGAATTTCTGAATCCCCAGATGTGTGTTTTAGCATGATATTATTTTTGTCTGAATAACTTTTTTAAAGTTAAATAGCTAATTTTCTCTTCAGCAAGGAGCAGCTTACTGAATTGGTTCCAGCAGTTATATAGCACAGGAGATAAATGACATTATCCTTGTTGAGCTGATGCTGTGAAGGGAATGAATCTATGAAGGAAGAGAGCATTTCTGAGTGGTTTAATTTAGGGGCTTCTACACATTAAGGTTTAGCTCTAGTGGGATTGAATGTGTAGACAGGAACACCAACAGTTGTCACTACTCCACTCAATGACATGACAGAAACAAACAATCATCACATTGCAGTCAGTTTTGTCAGCACTGATATTAAAGAATTCTGCCTTCTTAGAAAGTTGGTGTATATACTGAAAATTTTCCAACCACCCACCTCATTTCTGAGCTATTTATGAACTTCCAGTTTAATACTAGCTACAGCCTACCATGTTAATATTGGAGGCAATGCAGGAAATGCTAGTGGAAGTGTTACCATTCCATTTACAAAGCGCTCTTATCCATAATCATGCCCTCCAATGACACATTTCTGAATTATTTGTATAGTGTACATATTACAAGTGACACACCTGAATTAAAACAGTAAAACTAAAAGAGTGAATGCAATACAGAGACAGAAAATGAATACACTAAGCAGGGTTTTGTTACTGCTAAAAACACACAAAAAATAATAACCAAACAACTACCCTTCTCAGGGATTATCTCCTCAAAATAATTAGACAAATTTCAGATTTCTTTTCTCCACTTCCAACTAAACCTGGGCAGATCCAGCATGACTAGTGCTGATGACCCAGAACTTCAAAAAGCCAAGTTCAAAATCAGAACAGAGTTGGAACACTCTATCCATACTCACAGGGGCTTTTTCCAATGATTCTCATCATCCCAGAGACATTCATATTAGGCAGATTATGATTCCTAAATTGATCTGATATTAGTGAGTGTGGATGCACTATAATTGTGTCTTACGGTGGGCTGGCGTCCGAATCATACCTGGTGACTGCCTAGTAGCCAAAACTACCATGCAATGAGACAAGGAAACTCAAGAACTAGATGAATGGATGGGCAGTGCCTGAGGATTTTGTGATCCTTTGACTAAATACTGGACTGGCATGCATGGATCTTATATTGTCAGGCCACACGCACAGGGTACAAAGACCCTTGATTGGTCTTTATTGTTCTTGGCACGTCACAGGCTGCCTACAACCACAGTACATTTAAACAGATATAATAAATGATTCTACACAGACAGACAGACGGATAGAAAAAGGGCTATATAAAATATAAATATAGCAACAAAGTACTTTTTTGGTATATTACTGGCAAACTATTTTATATTCAAAGAAATTCAAACAAGTTGAAAAGACTTGACATTTCTGCAAGTTAACAGCATATAGTCAAAACAGATAAAATATTAAGGCTTTCAAACAGATTTGTACTCTAACACAGATATTCAATTACGTTAACTGTTTATCAACCAATATCAGGCTATTTTATATCATATATGTATAAACTGTACCAAAAAAATGCTACTTCCTCATTAAAATCAAGCTACAATGATACAGTAAATTATAAACATTCACTAAAACTGAAGTTTTTAATATGATGGAAACCAAAATGGATGGACTAAGATTGCAATAGCAGCTACAGAAATATGTCTAAATCACAATATACACAATGTGAGTTAAAATGGAAATGTGTCAGCAATCCTTACCTAATTTCATGTATTTAGATTGTCATTAATGTTGAAGCAAAGCAGCCTGAGCAGCTTAAGAAAGAGATGAGGTTATAAATAGAAGTATAGTTTTGTGTGTATTATTTTGAATGGATTACTTGTTTGTCTGCCACAACCAATAAGCCGCTATATGAGTTTTGTATAGGCAGCACAGTAGGAGAAAAAAAGACATGATTACTTTTGAAATCATGTAATCTAAAGGTCATCTACAAATGAAGGAGCATTTTTCTCATTTAGTTAACAAAAGAGAGAAAAGAAAGAGCAAGCAAAAGTGTTAAATGAGGTTGTTATCAAGCTTGTTTTATTTAAAAATAAAAATATATATCCCCTAAAAAGGTGGTCATAATAATTCAACAGCTACCCAACCACCAGATAAAGAAAAAACTGGCCAGCAGGCAAAGTCAGATCCAATCACAGTCTCCAAGGCGCAGCAACTGGTCACCATGGGAACTACATCATGCATCATTACCATGGCAACCTCGCAGTACTGCTCATCATTTTTCTCAGGTAATGATCTAACAGGCAAGCCACTTGAGTAAGAGATTGATGGAAAGGGCAACAAGACAAAGAAGAAAACACATACACTGCAAGATTATATTTTCAAATTTCTAACACTATAAAATGCACTCTAATGAATATGCTTTGAAAGAGACACATCCACAGCAGTTTAACTTTCTTTCAGAACAAAGTCTTACCAGGAAAATAATAATTTTTCTATAGTAATTCGAAGGAGATATTCAATATACAACAAAACAATTGGTAACAGTATATTTTATACTGTTTATGTATATTTTTTAAATATTTAAATCATAGTGAATAGAAAACGGAATTCAAGCTAATCAATGCAATGCTTTTAACCAAAATGCTCCAAAGCTCACAAAGAAGCTTGCTTATCTGAACTTTTTTAAATTGGTAATCAATTTAACCAGACTTTTACTAAAAACACAACTAAGCTAAAGCAGTATCTAGCAGTAAAGCATATTTACAACCTTAGCTTTGAACAGGGCCATGCTATGCCAAAAAAAGAACATTGTATGTGTTTAAAACATGGTAACTATAAGCAACACCCCTGTTCTGAATGAGAAACAATAATAGGCATAGACTTTATACTGTATTTAACCCTGCTAACCTATACACTGGAGAGCATCAGAAATCTGTTTTCATTTCACTTTCCATCAAAAGGTAAAATTGGATAAATTACTGCCAAGTAGAAACAACAGAATATGTTTACATTTACAAAGTGCTTTTAAAAGGTGTAAATGGTTCTCTGGACAGATGATATGCACTAAAGTCACTTAGTATGTTTATTAAAGTGTGTTGTGAAAAAATGCTATCAAGATCTTAGAATGATCTTATATATATTGTCACGCTTGCACACCAGAGGGTTGTCTTCTAGGCTCACCTAAGGTATGTGGTACCACTTTGGGACGAGAGGGGCCACTGCCACTAACAGCTTGTTGTTTTCTTCTCTCACAGCCTCAATAAACCACCCCTTGAGAGCAACAAAGCCCTGCCCCTTACAATTCACCTGGTATAAAAGGAAGATGCTTCCTGAAGGTGGCATCTCATTTCAGACCGAACCACAATAGTTAGTAAACAAGAAGGTAGAGAAAGTTGAACTAGAGAGAGCACCAATAAGAAGAGAATTGTCCCTATCAGATAAAGCCTGTGTGTGCAAGATTTTCATTATTTTTCTTATTTTATGCTGAACTAAATGGGGATTTGCTTGGATGGCATTTGGCTTTTGCCCTGCCTCATCATTCATTATACTGTAATGACCAGGGGGCACCACTGAGCCCCAAATCTCCGACACTGTAATGCCCAACACGATTCTGGATTTAAATGAGATATTTATTCATCCAAAGCACCCTTTCAATGAGCATTCCTGCAAATATTAGCCACAATACAAATAAATTCTTCCAAGAATATTGTCCACTGCCTCTTGTCTCTGACTCCCCAATATGAAGAGGCAAGCTTCTTTTCAAGCAAAAACAAAGAATGCTTTTGGTGTCCCCGCATTACCATTTGAGAGCACATCTAAGTTACGTAGAAACCAGTATTGTCCTCCCCCTACAATGCATCCTCCACCGACTATCCAGGAGCTCTCTGATGCCCTGATTCAGGTCTGGAAGGAGATCCCTCAGGACAACATTCACTGTCTCATCAGGAGCATGCCCAGATGTTTTCGGGAGTGCGCACAGGCACGTGGGGGCCATACACACTACTGCGTTACATAATGAGTCGCTGTGATGAAATTCACATGAGTTGGATCAGCCTGTGATTTCAGCTTTTGACTATGATTTTTGATGTGATTGTTTCCATTGCCCTTCGTTACATCATTTTATTGTCAACAAATAACACAGTATTACTCAGTAAAGATATTTCACTTGAATATTTCTTTCAAGATCCTATGTGTGATTTAAGTGTTCCCTTAATTTTTTAATTTTTTTTGAGCAGTGTATATATAAATACTTGATCACTGCCCGCTACTTTAAATGAGAAATAATAGAAAGCACAAACGCCAAAGCAAATATAGTACATACAGTATACTGTTAATGTGTTATCACAGCACTGCTGTCTTATTTTGTCTCTTCAGGTTTAAAAGTTAAATGGATGAATTACTATGAAAATAATTTATTTAAAAAAAATGTATTCATTACTGTTTTGGTTTAAATCAAGTCATTTTCGAGCCTACCACAAGTGAACTGAATGGACTGTACATTTAGAAGTGTCATTTAGAATTAAAAATGGTTAGCAGGAATTGTAATACAATTGTATAAACAATGTATGGAATGCTTTAGCCCTTTGCTTTCAGTGGGAGAGGACAATGGGACTTATTACTTTGGAAGCTAATACCCCAAGAATCAATTAGGAACAATTTTGAAGTTTTCATCTCAAAAATTCCAGCTGTAGAAAGGGATTTTAATTATCAGTGTTAACAACACCAATTATAATACTGTTCCACAAACAAATACTGTACATAATCTCCAAAGACACCTAAAAAGTACAACCATTTTTTACTACAAAAATGAGCAAAACTACCATTTTGGAGCTGCTATGAATCATAGCAGTGTGAGTAATTAATGTCTGTCCATCCATGAGATGTATAATAATAATAATAATAATAATAATAAATTTTATTTATATAGCGCCTTTCCCATGCTCAAGGCACTTAATATACATAGGTAAGCATTAGAAATGGCAGATTTTTTATTCTCCTCATTGGATCCTAACCTTCAAATGCAAGCTATGAAAGCTAATCAGTCATTGACTTGTGTTGTCACATTGTTTGTGGTATAGTTTTCAGTTGTGTCAAAGCCAGTCTGGGAGACTAAAAACCAACATTGTAATATGATCCAAAAAACGTCGGGTCAGGCCTTCCCTTTGATGGACAAGTCTAGTCTAGTTAGTTGTCTCTGACAGCTGATCTGAAAGAAAACATGTGGTGGATACCTTGCATAGCTTGGGACAGTTAAGCTACAGGAAAAGAGCTCTAACCCGACTGACTGCCCTAGGTCAATTTGTAAGTGGGAGTATAAGCCATAATTTACTTATACTATATATAAACTTTACTTCAGAAAGCAATAAACATCTGTCACAATAAAAAAATCAAATAGTGTACATTCAATGCAAACCTATACTTGTGTAGCAAAATTACAAGATAATGCCTTATTCAACTTTTACCTAATGTGAACACTTAGAAAAGATACTATATGTGTTATATTTTCTATAAAGCAAATCTAAATTCATAAACAAAAATTATGTTGGGACAGAGATCAAGGTTGCATGTTGGGAGGTCAAAAACAATCATGAGAATTAGATGTGTATAAATGGGTGCATTAGTTCGTCTTACAATTTACTTGACTTCCATCCTTGGTCTTCTATGGTGCTGGAATAAGTTCAGATTTTAAACAATTCTGGCAAGAGATTAGGTGTATGGATTCTTTCCATAACCTTCAGTTAAAGAGTATTTCAAATTTAATGGCAGGAAAGAATAGGGACAAACAAAATAACATTTTTTGTCATTATCAGAATACCATTGTTCTAATGAAGGATCTCTGGGGACTTAAATTTACTCCAGACGAATTTTACATGCAACCCCAAAACCAACCCTGGATAGTTTGCAAGTCTATCAAAAGTTATACATAAACATTCATACAAACTAGTAAGATGTACATTTTGAGATTGCAACCAATGAAAACTGCACAAAACCTGTAAATCCAAAGGAAATCCAATTAAAATTGGGGAAAAACATGCTAACTTTGCACTAGCCCAAAGTCTGCTTGGAAATACTGTATTGTGGAAGTCTTGAGTAAGCAGCATTAAACACTGCAATGATACTACAGTGTCACTTACAGTTAAAATCAAAGTTGTGAAATTCATTATTCAATTACATTTTGCAAATTTGTTTTTATAGGGATTTAAGTATATAAAAAAGTGTCTTTAGCCTGAGAAACAGCCCACCCAAAGTCTTTTTCTTATTACACTTTGTTACGATCAGTGTATTATTTGAAAAACCAACCATATTCACAGAATGTTATGGAAACAAAAATACAACTGGAGACAGTTTATACTGCAGTAAAAATTACACCTTTCTGATTTTGTGTTTTTCTCTGGTTTTTTTCCCCTTTTGCAGATAAGTGGGAAATCTTTATCTTAGAGATATTATCACCTTGCAAGGATCCATGCTTTCAATAAACACAGATTCCTGCTTATTAGATTACCAGCTGCTGCTTTCGTTCAGAAATAATTGTGCCACACACTCGGGGACTAAAATAAACCATGACTAAACAAATTACACAGGATGACCAAACAAATTAAAGCTGATCTTCTATTAACTGTTCAAATGCATGCGATACATCTGTCAGTGCAATGCTATAGATTTAATAACAGACAAATGATGTTTGCCTCATATGGTAGAACATTAATGAGTTAGGCTACAAAATACAGCGCCTGTTTCTAAATATACAAGCAGAATCAATTGTAATCAAGTTCTAAATATAACCTCTTTAACCTGTTTGCTGACACTTTTAAAGAGTAGGCAATCTGGCTAAACAACATCCTTCTTATATGCCAATAATTTCTGGGGGAGGGATAAGGGAGTAAACCATAAAGTCAACAGTTACTGTAAAGCATAAAGCGGCTGTGAACTACAGCTGTTGGTAAAAGGAAATTTAAGAAGATAAGCTTCTTTATTTTTAAAAATGCAAAGTCAACACTGTCAATGTTAGGGAAAAAATAGTTTGATGCAATCAAAAGGGGTAAGCATAGTGGCTCCATGTATTATTACACCACCTTTAGAGGGTTTACTCATTTTGAGACATTCACAAGTTACAGCCCACATCTCAAATTTGCAAAGACTTACGACTCTTCAACCACACTAACTTAAAAAAGCTCTGTATTGATGAGGTCTTCTTTTTGGAAAACAAAGTGTTACCTTGCTTAAATGGCTAAAGTATAGATAAGACAAATTGTACAGCCCCTGTTACCCTGTTTTAGACAAATTAACACTACATGAAAAACAAAAAACTATATATAAAAGCAAATACCTAAATTTAATGTACATATACATATATATACACACACAAATACTGTATATTCATTGGTGGGAATTGTAATCTGATTATCTTAGATGGTCACCTACCAGGTAACACTTGTGGTTGGATTGCCAGTCAGCAAACATCCACCATATCCTCTCAGTTATGAGAAGCAGATCGTAGATATGTGATACAGTGCCTGCCAAATAATACAAAGAGTACACAACATGCGTTTTGCCCTAGAGCTCCAATTAGCATCATTGCAATTTTCTCCAATGTTTACATTATTAAGTTAAATTTTCTGTGAGGTTGGATGTCCATGAGGCTGATCCATTGATGAAGATTGTCAGTAATTATCTTCAAAGAGCTGATAATTTGTTATTTTTCAGTCAATTAGTTAATCAGGGACATGAAGCTTCATACAAACAATGGATTAAGAACGTATTCAGACCCCTTCACTTTCTGCACATTTTGATTTGTGTTATTGTCTTAATCCACAGTAAGCACACAGACACTAGGAAACAGAGAGAGAGAGAGAGAGAGAGAGAGAGAGAGAGAGAGAGAGAGAGAGAGAGACAGAGGTTAGGAGCAGCACTGATACAGTGCATTGCCGCACCCACCACACGACAAACCAACTCAGGATCCCAGATTAGGACCCGAGTGCAGCCATGCAACGGGTGACACCTCAGCACCACACTAGTTCAGATGGATTGGGAACAGTGTGAGTTTTTTTTTTATTATAGTGGCTGGAGTGCCACCAACCCCCAAGTTTTTCCCTGCAGGTTGAAGGGCCTACATGCAGGGCTTGATGCAGATTAACGTCCTGGAACATATACTGTACATATTTTTTTAAACTAGAAGCTATTTTCTTTTATTCAGTATCATTTTATGTCAAATATACTTTATCTTTAATTAATGCCATCAATATGAATGGAATAGAACACTTCAAAAAACACCGAACAATTTTTAAGTTGGTTTTATAAAAAAAAAAAATTTTTTTTTCTTTATTCTAGAAAATATGAAAACAACTGTATATTGAACAAATTTATGTTTCTCATAATACTTGAATGAGCCTTACAAATGACATGCATGGGTGATCTTAGATAAACTTGTTGCTCTTTACTCAAATTCCTTACAAGAAAGTTTGCAAATCAAGGGTGACATGATGTGAAATGAAAGAGAGATGACTAATAGTATAACTGACACCTCCAGCATTCTCAGCCTAGGTACACTTTTTGTAAGAGCACTCTCATGATCTCTGAAATGCTGGCATTCCACGTAGGATAATGAGATGTATCCAATGGGGAAATCCATGCAGCCTACCTGGTCAACTATAAAAACCAAACACTTTCCTATAAGGGAGATTTAATGATTAGTATTCAGGAAATACTTTCATTCCCGAGCTTTTGGAAAATGAGACTTATATAATTTGATATATGCCATCCATGCATTATTATTGTACTCACATTTTGCTGGAGTCTATCCTGGAAAAATCAGGCATGCCAAAAACATTCAGAGGAAGTGTCTTTTTGACAGTTGTATGCTAGGCTAAGATGGCAAATTGAACTTATAAACTTGCACTAATAATAAATGTACTACTGTACTTGTTCATTTAAAAAAAATCAACATTGTACCTGCCCATCCAGCTATTTTTCTGACCCCATAAGTTTCTTGACTCTGTCCTGGGAATGCACAGAACATTCCAACTTAGTTTTACCTTCTGTACTCTTACTTTTTCACACATAGCAAAGACATGGAAGCGAGACGGAACTGGTCCTGTGTGATTGAATGTTTGTGTGTGCATATACTCTATGTGTCCACTTTACAACACATTAATAACTCATACCAGATCAGCAATGGAATAATCAGATTGCAAGATGGATGGATCTAATGATAGCCATAATATCCATCAGATTCTTGTACTTACTTAAATACAAGTCTTCACTTTTCATCTTTTACCTATTTTTTTTTCACTGCAACACAAAATGGTACAGGGACAAACACAAATGGGACTATAAATCCCATGATTACAGTAAATGTCATATCAAATATTAAATTATTTAACCAAAGAGCAAAGACCTCATGAACATTTTGTTTGGTTATGTTAGCCACACAGAATTAAAATGTTTAGTGTCACAAAGTGTTTTTCTTGACATGGAGACAATGAGAATCAACACTGCCATTTTTAATGTCAATTCCTGTACTGACTGCCAGCTACAATCAATAGTCTGTCAAATACATACACACATTACACATATACAGATATATTTAAAATTTGACTTAGATAAGCACTACTCGGATGTGAACTATGATTAGCTATTTTTCTGAGGTTTCATGTTCTATTAAAATGTTCATTTAAAATAAAAAAGGAAAGAATACTGATAGACGCAAGACAGAAAAAACATTAACGCATGTCATGAATTCTTCAGTCCCTGTGCATGCAAAGGTAGAATCGTAGAATTTACACGTCTTTCAATATTATTCCAATGTTTCAAAGAAAATGTAAAAAAAACAAAAAAAACATTAAAGATATATATATATTAGTCATACAAATGTGTCAGAGGATCGTCTTTCAGGCTTATCTGAGGTTAGTGATACCACCCCAGGGCGAAAAGGGGCACTGTTGCCAACACTGTTATCCCTTTTTTTCACCCACAGCAATGAAAAGATGTTCAGTGAGAGTAAATGACTCTGCTCCTTCCAGCTTAAGAGTCCTATAAAACACCAGATGCTCCAGAGAGAGGAATCACTGGACAGAGCTCCCAAAAAAGACCTGCTATACTGTGGTACTAGCATTTGAGGGTTGGGAAGACTACGGTTTAGTCCTGCATTTCGTGCCATCAAATACCTATCTTCTTTATTGCTGTTTCTGAGTTCGGTTTACATTAATAAAAAAATATTTAATATAATATATACTGTATAAATATATATATATATATATATATATATATATATATATATATATATATATATATATATATATATATATATATATACAGTAATCCCTCCTCCATCGCGGGGGTTGCGTTCCAGAGCCACCCGCGAAATAGGAAAATCCGCGAAGTAGAAACCATATGTTTATATGGTTATTTTTAGAATGCCATGCTTGGGTCACAGATTTGCGCAGAAACACAGGAGGTTGTAGAGAGACAGGAACGTTATTCAAACACTGCAAACAAACATTTGTCTCTTTTTCAAAAGTTTAAACTGTGCTCCACGACAAGACAGAGATGACAGTTCTGTCTCACAATTAAAAGAATGCAAACATATCTTCCTTTTCAAAGGAGTGCAAAGCAAGCAGTCAAAAAAAAAATCAATAGGGCTTTTTGGCTTTTATGTATGCGAAGCACCGCTGGTACAAAGCTGTTGAAGGCGGCAGCTCACACCCCCTCTGTCAGGAGCAGGAAGAGAGAGAGAGAGAGCCACAGAAAAACAAAGTCAAAAATCAATACGTGCCCTTTGAGCTTTTAAGTATGTGAAGCACCGTGCAGTATGTCCTTCAGGAAGCAGCTGCACACAGCCCCCCTACTCACACCCCCCTACTGTCAGCGCAAGAGAGAGAGAGAGAGAGAGAAAGTAAGTTGGGTAGCTTCTCAGCCATCTGCCAATAGGGTCCCTTGTATGAAATCAACGGGCAAACCAACTGAGGAAGCATGTACCAGAAATTAAAAGACCCATTGTCCGCAGAAACCCGCGAAGCAGCGAAAAATCCGCGATATATATTTAAATATGCTTACATATAAAATCCGCGATGGAGTGAAGCCGCGAAAGGCGAAGCGCGATATAGCGAGGGATCACTGTATATATATATATATATATATATATATACATACATATATATATATATATATATATATATACACACACACACACACACACACACTATGGGGCTTTTCCTCCTGCTCGCTTCGGTCACCAACCCACATGTTTGGTTTTCCGGAAACACTTTTAAGATTTTTTTTTTCTTTGAATTGTTGCTATTTCATTTATTTCAGAACTTCTGTAAAAACAATATTTGGAATCTTTCGAGTCCAAATATGCTGAATCTTTTAAATGAGGTCAGTGAGACATGTGTTTAATGACTTTGTCAGGTCAGAGATAATGAAAACTGGAATTCAAAAGACCCCAAAAAAACATAGGTGCGAAACACATGCAGAGCAAGATACAGAATATGAAAGCAGCCAAAATAACGAAAGTGTCAAAAAAAAACCTAAACTTTGCATTAGCGGAAAAAAAGAGAAATTATTACTCAGAGAAATAACTAAAAGGCGAATACAGATCGAATATATGGACATAGGTGATATGTCAGAAGTATGTAAATATTGTAAGGCTTTGAAGTTTAAGTCGGAGAATTTCAAAAACGTGTTTCACCTCACATGCATTTATTGGTTACTTTGCAAAAAAAAATTATTAACTGATGATGATGTAGAGCACTTTATCTGTGCTGAAATTCTAAACAGAGAAACCTATCCTGAATTATCTCTAACCTGCTCTGCTGGTGTTTGACCCTTTTATTTTGTAACCTCTTTATGACTTTTCACTTTGTTTTCTACTGTGTCTTTTATCTCTAACCTCGCTTTGTCCTGCTTTTTTTTTCTCAATGACACCTGGTCCGTGGTGATTATTTTCCCTTTTTCGAGTATTAATTTCCATTTGTTTGCGCTACTGCGATCTTTACCTTCTTTTTTTAAACTTTGTAATTTTTCTACTTTCATATTTTTTAACTTTCCCCACATTTGAATCGTGCATACGTTTTTTTTTTTTTTGAGCATTTCGAATGCTCTGCTTTCATAATCTGCTCTGCATGTGTATAGTGCCAACGTTTGTGAACGTCTTTATGAAGTTCTGCTTTGTCTTTTACTCTGTCTTTTAATTCTCAGCCCGATTTGACGTGCTTTGTTTCATTTCCACTTGTTACGGGCCGATAATTACTTGCCTTATTTTCTGAATTTGCACCTAGATTATTTTTTCTTTTTCCTTTCCAACGCTTTTGAGTTTCTTTTCTCCACGCTGATTTCTTCTTTGCTTATTCGTTGACGTTTCATTTATAACGTATGTCCTTATACGCTTTATATGCACTGAGACCCCGGATCTGTATGTGCTCAAATCCATCACAAGACTGAATGTTTTGCTGCCCCATTGTCCTATTTGATAGATTGTAAGTAGGGCATATCTTGCAAGAATCTCATGTTCTACGTCATCGCGAGACGGTTCTGGGTCAATCTCTTGGCACAATATCTTATGTTTATGGTCCCCACGAGATGCACCGTGGCAAGCCTCTTTGGTCTCGCGGGTCTTTTAAATGTCTTCCGAGAAGATCACGTATCGTGGCCTTGCTTTTGGTTTCCAGGACAGGATTTCTTTTTACAATAGATTTTTTATATTATATATATATATATATATATATATATATATATATATATATATATATATACAGTACTGTGCAAAAGTTTTAGGCAGGTGTGAAAAAATGCTGTAAACAAAGAATGCTTTCAGAAATATAAATAATGATTGTTTATTGTTATCAATTTACAAAATGCAAAGTGAGCGAACAAAAGAAAAATCTAAATCAAATCAATATTTGGTGTTACTACCTTTTGCCTTCAAACCAGCATCAATTCTTATAGGTACACTTGCACAAAGTCAGGGATTTTGTAGGATTATAGTCAGGTGTATGATCAACCAATTATACCAAACAGGTGCTAATGATCATCAATGTCACACGTACGTTGAAACACAGTCATTAACTGAAACAGAAACAGCTGTGTAGGAGGCTTAAAACTGGGCGAGGAACAGCCAAACTCAGCTACCAAGGTGAGGTTGTGGAAGACAGTTTCATGTCAAGATTGAGCACAGCAACAAGACACAAGGTAGTTATACTGCATCAGCTAGGTCTCTCCCAGACAAAGATTTCAAAGCAGACTGGGGTTTCAAGATGTGCTGTTCAAGCTCTTTTGAAGAAGCACAAAGAAACGGGCAATGTTGAGGACCGTAGACGCAGTGGTCGGCCAAGGAAACTTAGTGCAGCAGATGAAAGACACATCAAGCTTATTACCCTTCGAAATCGGAAGATGTCCAGCAGTGCCATCAGCTCAGAACTGGCAGAAACCAGTGGGACCCAGGTACACCTATCTACTGTCCGGAGAAGTCTGGCCTTCATGGAAGAGTTGCAGCCAAAAAGCCATACCTCCGACGTGGAAAGAAGGCCAAGCGACTCAAGTATGCACGAAAACATAGGAACTGGGGTGCAGAAAAATGGCAGCAGGTGCTCTGGACTAATGAGTCAAAATTTGAAATATTTGGCTGTAGCAGAAGGCAGTTTGTTCGTCGAAGGGCTGGACAGCGGAACAATAATGAGTGTTTGCAGGCAACAGTGAAGCATGGTGGAGGTTCCTTGAACGTTTGGGGCTGCATTTCTGCAAATAGAGTTGGAGATTTGGTCAGGATTAATGGTGTTCTCAATGCTGAGAAATACAGGCAGATACTTATCCATCATGCAATACCATCAGGGAGGCATATGATTGGCCCCAAATTTATTCTGCAGCAGGACAACGACCCCAAACATACAGCCAAAGTCATTAAGAACTATCTTCAGTGTAAAGAAGAACAAGAAGTTATGGAAGTGATGGTATGGCCCCCACAGAGCCCTGATCTCAACATCATTGAGTGTGTTTGGGATTACATGAAGAGACAGAAGGATGTGAGGAAGCCTACATCCACAGAAGATCTGTGGTTAGTTCTCCAAGATGTTTGGAACAACCTACCAGCCGAGTTCCTTCAAAGACTGTGTTGTGTGCAAGTGTACCTAGAAGAATTGATGCTGTTTTGAAGGCAAAGTGTTGTCACGCCAAATATTGATTTGATTTAGATTTCTCTTTTGTTCATTCACTGCATTTTGTTGATTGATGAAAATAAATGATTAACACTTCAATTTTTGAAAGCATTCTTTGTTTACAGCATTTTTTCACACCCACCTAAAACTTTTGCACAGTACTGTATGTATGTATGTATTTATTATATATATATATATATATATATATATATATATATATATATATATATATAAACAAAACACATAATAATTATTGTATTGAGTAGGGGTGGGTGGTATGACCAAAATTCTATATCACGGTATTTTTCTAAATTATCCCGGTTTCACGGTATTCGACGGTATTTTTTTCCCCATGCATGAGTGGATGTTAACCACATTTTCCACTGCAATTACTGGCTAAGAATAACCTATTCCACTGTCAAGAGTATTGTACATTGTACAAAAAAAAACAATTTAATGTGCACACAAGTATTAATACAGTTTTGCATTGCCCCATAAAGTGATAGTTTTCAAGGGGGTGGCACTAATGGAGAAGGTATCACATTGCATGACAGATGCAGTCAAAATATTGAACCTTTTTATTGAACAAATTTTGCAAAAACAAACTATAATTTTGACAACATATTTTCAACCATACAAAGAGGCATTTAGACTTAGTAAAATATCCAGAAGTGCTTGTCAAAAATTGTATTGCACCGAATGTCATAGAAAAGGAATAAATAGTAAATATTTTTTGTAAACCAACTACACTTTCTGTTAATGTTAACAATCTCTGTCCACTGACACGTTAAAGTGACTTTTTAAACAACTTTATCATCAATAAACTACATAATATTTAAACTAATAAATAATAACAATAAAATAAATAGTATTATTACTGATGGTTGCACTATTACTTCAAGACTTCAAGCCCAGGTGCATTACACAGTATTCACCAAATTAAAATAAAATAAAACAAGTGCAACTTGGTGATGACATCTTTACCAACTGAACCATCATTTAGGCAAACTGCATTAATCTGGTCCTTGCTTCAAGCTAAGCTATACTGGGAAGAAAAAAACAAACTATATGTCGAGAACAAAGTCAACATTTCCACTTTATTCTTGCCGTTTATGTCGAGATTAAAGTCGACATTTCCACTTTATTCTCATAGTTTACTTCATAATTAAAGTAGAATGTCGTAAACTAAACTTTTTCCTAAAATCAATGTTTAATCAATTACTTAATTTACCCCGTCATAAATTAAAGAAGCACATTAAATGCTTTGTGTTACGTTCCCCGACCCAGTGGTTAATCACTACGCTTCTTAAACTGACTTCCTCCGCACTAAGAGAAGACAGCGATCACCATACAGAATCCATTCACTTCATGATATTCCTGCTTTCTGAAAATTTAGAATGCTAAGATAAATACTTGATATCATTTTCATGATGAAATGCATTAAAGCAGGTATTATACATGCACGGTAGTGAGGCAGTAGTGCTGCTCCCTCGCAGTAAGGGGTCCCCAGGTGTATGTTCAGTGTAGAGAACTTTATGGCAGGTGTGACGAGGCACCAAAAAACTGGATGTATGAATAGCTATCGCACAGGTGTAACTTAAATATTGTGTAAATGTTGGGTTTGTGATCTGCTGGTCGGAAACACGAACACAGAATTCAATGCATGCTCTTCTGAGCGGGCTATCTTTATTGCATGCATGCTGTCTCTATCTGACGTAGGCTACCAAAACCCCAGTTCCTATCCTTCCTTTTTCTTTCACCACATAACCAATCACCACAAGATAAACGTCTTTGTGAAATTTAAACTAGTTATAAACTTAGTCCACGGAGTGTTCAGAACTTTAAAAATATCTTCATTATACATGTTTAATTATGCCATCCATTCAGAGTTACACCCATCTCTGAACGAGTCGCCAGCACATCGCAGGATGAATACAAGCAAAACATACACTAGCAGGGTCAATATAGCATAACAAAACCCAACATCCTACATGACTTTGAAAGGAAACTGAAGCACGCCGAGTAAACCCACCAGAAAAACATGCAAATGCAAGGCAGGCACGCCACCGTGCCCCCATATGATTAATGCATGCTTTAATGCATTTCACCATGAAAATTATATTAAGTATTTATCTTAGCATTCTAAATGTTCAGAGAGCAGGAAGATCATGAAGTGAATGTATTCTGTGCGGCGATCGCTGCCGGCGCCTCCTCTTAGTGCAAAAAGAAGTCAGTTTAAGAATCACTTAACACAAAGCATTTAATGTGCTATATAACTTATGACGAGGTTTGAGAAAATCTAGTAAATTAAATATTCATTTTACGATGAAGTTTAGTTTACGATGTTCTACTTTAATGACAAATTACGAGAATAAAGTCAACATGTCGACTTTATTCTCGTCATAAGCGTCAAGATTAAAGTGGAAATGTTGAGAATAAAGGCAACATGTCGTCACACTATTACACAGTACCCAGGTACATTACACTGTATTGAAAACAAATAAAACAAGTACAACTTGGCTTGCAGTATTATCCAGTAGTATAGAAACAGTATTTACACATCTGACCTTTTAAAACTAAAGCATCTCCAGGCGACAGACGTGACTCCTTTTTTTCGGCTCTCTGTCCATTTTCACCGAGCGGCATACCTATGCTACCAACCACTATTTGGAAGTGTAGCAGTGAAAAAGAGCCCTAGTGCAACAAATCTGTGTTTAGCGGTGTAGCAGTGAAAAAGGTCCCCACTTGAACAGTTTCCCGCTGCACTACGTTCCGAACGTCGTTCAGGCAATTTAAACTGGTGATATGGTATAAGAAAAATCCATATCATAAAAAAATAAAAAACGGTTTTCGGTATGAACCGGTATACCGCCCAGCACTAGTATTGAGTATTTCCATTCATAATTCTGATCAGGTATAGTGCTCTTCATTAACAGCAGGCTTAAAGCACTTCTACATATTTATAACTATAATGTATAAACAACAACAACAACAAAAAAAAGAAGATTAAACCATGCAAAATTTATATGAATAAACAGAAATTATGTAAAAACCACAGTGAAATAAATGTGATTTCAATGATTATGAAAAATAAATTACAAAAGAATTATTAAAAATAAAAAAGAAATTTAACTGTTTTCTTTTTTCTGTCTTTAACAAACACGTCACAAACTGTAAGTGAGATTTACAGGCCACTGGGTAATGATTCTGCGGTAACACTGCATCTTATTTGTTTGTCAAGTGAGTAGGACGGTGACACAGAAGAAAAACACTGCGCTCACCTTCAACCTGCACCTGAGCTGATCTTCAACCTGCACCTGTCCTCTGATCTCCAAACTTTATAGGCCTGGGGCCTCATGTATAACGTTGTGCGTAGAACTCACACTATAACATGGCATAAGCACAAAAGCGGGAATGTGCGTACGCACAGAAAAATCCAGATGCATGAATCTGTACGTACGCAAACTTCCACGTTCTTACGCTACATAAATCCCAATCAGCGTGAAAAGTAACGCACGTGCATGTGCCTGCTGTCCCGCCCCAACTCCTCCCAGAATTGAATATGCAAATCAATATAAATAGCCCTTAAGCTCAACCTTCTGTGAAAAGAAAATGGAAAAAGCATAGGGGAAAATATAAGAATTTCAGCAAATACCAAGTGGAGGCAAGGAAAAAGTACTATTTGTTGGTTTAAACAGTGGTATAAACAAGAAAAGGAAGTTGATCGAGTGACAGAGAGTGTTGGAGAAACTGGAAAGCACAAGTTCACAAAGTCGCACAGTGCCTGAAATAAAAAAGAAGTGGTCAGATATCAAAGTCGCCGTGAAAAGCCGAGTCGTAGCCCACCGTCTGAGTGTCATATGAAAGCTTAGTAGGGTACAGAGGAAAAAAAAAAATAGGCACACAGTAGGAAAAAAGCACAAAATGTCAACTTCAATCTTGAAATTTCCACTTTAATCATGTAGTTTATTTTGTCATTAAAGTAGAACATCATAAACTTCATCTTAAAATTGTTTAATTTACTAGTTTCTCAAATTGCATCGTAACTAAAGTAGCATGTTAAATGCTTTGTTTTGTATTTGATCTTCTATGTGCTCTATGTGTGTGAATCACTACGTGCTTCCGGGTTTGGTCTTCCTCTGACAGGACACAGAATCCATTACATTCGTAATATTACAGCGCTCTGAATAACTAAAATACTGAGATATATACTTGATATAATTTTCATGATGATAGGAGTTAAAGCATGTTATTAAACATGGGAACACGGTGGCGCAGTGATTGTGCGCGACCTTCGATGAACTTACTGCAGCAGTGCTGTCTCTTTCAAACGTACTAACCCCCAATTCTTGCCCTTACCTTTCTTTCTCCAAATACCCTATCACCACACAATCAGCTCTGTAATAGACGTTAAGCCATCTGTAAGCTTATAACGCCGATTCTTCAAAACTTTTAAGGAACACTGAAATATCTTCGTAGTGTATGTTTAATTATTCTATCCTTCACGCCAGTCCCAGTGAAGCATACAGTGCGAGGCAGGAACGAGCGCCAGATCCTTGCTAGCGTAGCGACACCGTGTCCTTTAATTATTACAATATAGATTATTTAAATGAAGTTAAAGTTTTATCTGTATAATATAATAAACATATTTTGCTGCATTTCATCTTAAAAATGATATTGTTATCATATGTAAATACCCGCTTTATAAAGTGGCTCAGGTTGTGCAATATTATAACTGTAGTGCAAGATAACAGTGAGGTGATTGTACTTATAAGTCCAAACAGTTCTACAAGAATGATGAACTGATCGACTGCGTTTAGAGCTCTTGGGATGAAACTCTTTCTGAACCGCAAGGTCCGTACAGGAAAGGTTTTGAAGTGTTAGCCGTGTGAGAAGCAGTTCAAATAGGAAGCATGGCCAAGGCAGCGTGTGCTTGATGCTGTATACCGATAATTCTCTTTCTGATCAGCTGCTCCAAGTGGTGCAGTGAGAGTAATATGGAAAAAGATGATCCGTTGTGGCAACCTCTAATGGGAGCAGCTGAAAGAAGTAAAAGAAGGTGCAGTGAGAGTAACAACGCTAAAGCAGTTATAGTATTTGGAATAGTTTGACCATTCCATGGACCATTATATTGTTACTGGTTAATTAAAGCAGATGCATTAAACTAATAAACAATATGCTGTTAATTTCAGTGTATTTATAAAGCCGCGTCAGGGATATGGATCTGAAAAAGAAAGGATAACCACACAGGAACAGTAGCATTGCTTTGACTCTGGGTGCCGCCAGTCTGCAAAACCGAGCGGAGAACTTGCGTACACCAGGGTATGAGGTACCGTGGAAATGTGAGTGGCTTTACGCCAAGTTTAGGTTTTATACATCGCGATTTGAGTGTGGAAACGTTCATACACAACATTTCTGTGCGTACACACCGTTTATACATGAGGCCCCTGGTGATTCAGCAACATGACATCAATTGTGGCTGGTGAGTTTCTATGGCCCACCAGTGTTACTGAGGCAGTACTTTTTGAGTTTTTCAAATTCATTTTGCTTCATGGCAATTCATAGGCAGTCCAACTTGGACATCCAAACAGGTTGTTTATTCTTTTTGCACAATGCTATAAATATAAGGAACACCATCTTACTTTTGTAAAACAAAAATAATACAAAAAATGATGTACCCTAAGCACTCCTTACAACTATCTTATTTTACGACCACAAGAGATAAAGTATATAATTATCTATCATTGTATTTTTAATGGTAAAAGCCTAGGGAGATAATCTTGACAGATAAAGCACGGACAAATATGAGAGGGAAGCAAAGATGCACAGTGGAATAGAATTAATAAACTGATACCATATCTCCGTTATACTTGTCGAAGAATGTGATTTAGCTAAACAAATTTCCCCTAATAGCAGGTGTATCTGGATTCTTTTGAACACCAAAACATTGTAAACCACTATTCTAATTTAATAAATATTTAAATAACCAGTTTACTTTGTGCCATGAAGTATAGTGCCTAAACTGCTAATTCTGTTCTGGCCTACACCCCAACTCATAGAAAGTGTCATGTATATCAGGTCACCATTTTGACTGTTTCAAACAATTAATGTCTTAAAGCAAAACAAAAAGTGTTGGTGTGTTCCGTTACTGTCTAACAGAATGCTGGCTTGGTTAGCTTGAGAAATTAAATTAACGTCTCTATCAGCAACTGTTATATTTTGAGGAACTGCAAGAACAATGAAAAAAAAAAAAAAAATGGTAGTTTAAAACATGAGAAAAAGTAAAAATAAGATTGTTTTAGTTTAAAGAATAAAAACGATCATACTGATTTATTGGCCATTAAGATACTGTGTATTATGTTTACTGTCATCTTTCAACTGCCCCAGTAGCAATGACACTGGATGCTTATGTGACTAATGAATTCACGTCACATTCATTGTTTGTTCCTTTCCTATGCCAAAAGATACTAGAATTTACCAGTATTACATGTAGGATTTAAAATTGTGAAGTTTGAATACATAATGGCGGGCCTAAAAATGGAAAGTACAGCTTTTGAGAAGGTGTCGCAGTGTACTCAACACTATCAACTGCCAGACAGTGCTCAGATGTGATTAACAAGGCTAACAGAATGTTAGGTTATATAGCACAATGTGTAGCGTACAAGTCCTAAAAGGTTATGCTGAAGCTTTATAATGCACTAGTTAGACCTCATTTGGAGTACTGTGTGCTGTTTAGGTCTCCAGGCTACAAAAAAATCGGGAGTGTGCTCCACTTGACTTTCTCAAGTAATGAGATAGAGGAAAACGTCACCAGAACCACTTCCAGTTGCACAATATTTCCCAAATATCATATATCTTTGATACACAATCATTTATCTCTATTTATAATCAAACTTTATATCAAAATTATATTTTTGCACTTAGGGAGGTCGAAAACGGTGGTGGAACTTTTTCATGATTACATATGCATTACCTAGATTACATGCATAGTAAAAAGAGTTATAGTCACCTAAATACATATAAAAAGTGTTAGTATTATATAATATTTGTAGCAATAAATCTCTACATGATGGTGACGGCGGATATAAAAAAAAAGTATCATAAAATTAAATGTACAGTATTACCAGGAACACAACGGGGATGTGGCAACTTATTGTTCCCATTACATCTTTATATTTACATGGCAAGCTCATTGCTTACATGTTATTGTTAAACTAATGACGTATAAATTAAAATAAAATTAATAATAGTTATTGAAAGAATATGTATTATATTGAATAGTTTTTAATATCATGTATACAGTTATATTTCCATGTTACAAAAAATTCAGAAATATTTGTTTAAATACAAATACTACTTCTGGTTGAGTAATTCTTCTCAAATTTCATATCTGCTTGCTTTTTATCATTATAAATACCTATACAAAATTTGAATCATCTATCTGAAATTTTATAAAAATTTTACTTAAAAATTAGCTAAAGTATTCAGTTAAAGCACCACTTCTGGTTGTATGATTTTTCTCAAATTTCTTAACTACTGATTTTTCGTTATTACTAATATTCACACAAAATTTGAGTTATATCTCTTTATTTATAGCCATAGTTTAATTGAAAAAATCTGAAATGTGTTCATGTAAAGTACCACTTCCGGCCCAAAAGTTGATAGGATTCCTTATTTTTGATATAAAGCAGGTGTATAAAATCTCATTGACCTAGGTCAAAGTGTTTTAAATTTGTCGTTTTTACATACAGACCGACATAATTTCAAAAATGGTGCTTTTGGACTCCGGAAGGTCTAAAACGTTAAGATTCATCAAAATCTCAGGGTCAAATTTTTTCATGATTCCTATACTTTCTCTATACAATGTACGAGTACGAGAAAAGTACGAGAAAGTAAAAAGACAGCAGCACTAGACAAAGTCCAGAGAAGATCGACTGGGCTGATTCCAGGACTACAGTGGATGAGTTATGAGGAAAGATTAAAACATGTTGAGCCTTTTCAGTTTAAGCAAAAGAAGATTAAGAGGAGACATGATAGAAGTGTTTAAAATTATGAAGGCAATTAGTACAATGGATCGAGACTTACTTTCATCAAGAACACGGGACACAGTTGGAAACCTATTAAGGGTAAATTTCACACAAGCATTAGGAACTTTCTCTTTTCACAGAGAACCAAAGACCAATAGAATTAGTTACCAAGCAGTGTTATATTGGAAGAATTAAGTAGTTAGGACTGGCAAGCTTTGCTGGGCTTAAGGGCCTGTTTTCCTCAACATTGTTCTAATGTTCTAATAGGCGCTGACTCTCACATCAGTGTAACTGGAAAAAGAGATTGAGAAACAAAATGAATGATTGATAGTAACATTGTCTCCTTTTGTAAAATCTATTTGGTAGGATTCTATTTTTACAGTCCCTGGGCCACTTAGAATAAAAGAGTAATTTAAATGTTTACTACATTGTTGCTTAATAAGTTATTAATCAGCACTGGAACTATGGCTGCATGTACATACAAAAACAAAACATAAGCAAGGAAGAAAAAGAAATGAAAAAGTAGTTAAATATTGGTAATTCTTAGTGGGCCTAAATAACATGTACTAGGTGACATTTTGCTATTTAACATTCTTCATTTCATATCTGTGCAATAGGACAGCACAGTAAGTAGAGCTGTTGCCTCATGGATCCTGGGTTCTGCACCTTTTTAAAAAAGACTGCTCCAACTTCAATGATAATGCATTCTTTCTTTATGTTTAAGTATTTTTTAATTAAAATTTACTATTTATATGGTACATAGTTTACAATGGGAGGGCACTGTCCTGGAATGGAAAGCAATGGCACTTGACTGAAAAACATAGCAAAGTAAGATAGCATGTTCAAGCACAGGATGTGTCACACTAATGTCACTGCATTAAAGTAAAAAAAAAATTACTAGACTCACTGATTTCATATTAAGATCCATGTCATGGTGCCTTACTTAATTAACTCTCTTACAGAAACAAGGACTGCATTAAAGTATCCATAAGTGGTGACCAACGAAACCATACCAGAAACTACATTATCATTTTTACAGACAACAAACCAATTTGCTGTTCAGGGGAATTCTCCAATGATATAAAGGGCCTTTAGGTCTGTCACATTTTAAAAGGTAGAAAATAGCGCCTCTGCACTTAACTTTCTCTTCCTTCCTTTCTCACCCTTCTTGATTTTAACCAGCATCTTTCAAGCACCTTATGCTTCCCAAAGTACCTTTAGCTCTATTTGTGTGTCCTACTTCCTTAACTGGTGGACTTTTATTTGGCCTGATCAGGGGTGATATTTTCCCCTTATATTATTCAAAATTCAGCCCATTCTTCTTTTCACTTACCCATTATAAAGCAACACAAAGAAACAAAGTGGATGACACCATAAAAATGACAGGATGCTATTGCTTGAAAAAGTTATCACCCCAGAAAAAACAAAATGAATAGAGTATATAAATAGTTAATTTGAATGGATACATAATCTATGCATCTTGTGGCATCTAATCTATGCCACAAGAAAGACTAAATCACTAATTTTGGTGCTACCTTTAGAACATCAAACTGCAAAGATTAATGACTACTATATAAGACTTTTCTATTTTGATTTGGTTTTTTGATTTCATATACTTTCTATACTACAGGTTTGGAAAACCAAAAAGGAGATGTGAAAAGAGCAAAGGTTTAAAATATGTAAATTCATAAATGGTTTACAAAGGCTCACTTTCATGAGTTTGAAGTTAAGACACACCTCACAGCTCCAAGTTGTTGGGTTCAAATTGTAGTCACTACATGTGTAGAGTTTAAACTATCTCCAGTGTGGAGTTTTCTCCAGGAATTCCAATGACTTGCCATGTGGGCTAAGCCAAATATGACAGAGTGCGAGCGTGGGCCCCATGATGAAATGGCACCCAAACTTGGTTCCTGCATTGTGTATAATGTTTGCAGGATAAGTTCTATGATCCATTTTTTTTAACATTGTTCCATGAATTACTAAATAAGCTTAAGATGAGTATACTCTTGACTTAAAAGAGCTGTAATTCTTTATTATTTAGAATGTCATATATACAGGTAAATGACTGAAATATTATATTAATTACTCTACCGACTTTCTTGCTTCAGAAAGATGGTCTGTAGAACAAACTTAGGAGCCAATCACCAATTCCAAATAGTGCTTGGTATACATGTATTTGATTTCATCAAGATGACTTTTGGCCACTGTGACCATGATCATGACTAAAAAGGTTTGAAAATATATACATGAATTAATGAAAACAATGATTTTTTCTTAATAGTGTAGTTTAAGGCACCTCAAAATACAAGATATGTTTATACATCTATTTTCTGAACACAGTTTTTTTTATTACAGGGTAACGACGAGCTGGATCCTATCCTCATTGATAAAAAAGCAAGGTATAAAGTAGTTTGCACTACATGCCCATTCAGGTGGAACAAAACATCAGTTTATCACAGAGCACATTCACACACACACACATATATACGCACAACTAATTAACCTACAACACACATCTTTTGGTCTATGGAAGGAAATCCAAAAACCTCTAATACATTTTATACAAGGTCAAATCATATCCCTTGGACCTTGGACAATCAGTATTAACAATAGAAACATACCATTGTAACTCAAACACATTGAGTCAGCAGTGGGATTTGACTCTGCAGCCTTGTGGTAACTAACACCAATCCATAGACACCAATCAAGACCAACAAAACCACAAACAATAAAGTAGTATGCAACATTCATATTAAAAACGGGGATACAGTTCAAGGGGCATTTAAAGAACTGACATGCTGATTAGGCTAAATGCCAATACAGTAATCACAAAGACACACACAGCAATCATAAAAATAGCTGTTATTTAGATTGCAACAATATGATTGTGCTGTGCACAAAGGAGAACATCGGCCCATCAGGAAACTAACAGTGCAGCAAGAGAGTCTGTTAAGAATGAATTCATTCAGCTGCAGCTTGCATTCTGAAAGAAAAAAAAAAAAAAGCATCGATTCTTAGTTGCAATGAATGAGGCTCTGTGAATGAATCAGGTTTACTGTAGGCTTAGCGCTGAAGCTAAAAATCCATTAGCGCAAAAATGTGAACTAGAGCCTAGGATCCTCAGGATACCAAAGCAGATGTGACAGCACGTGTGCACACATGCACATACACATGCGTACACACAAATTGCCCCAAACGCTCTTCTCAAACTGCATAACTATCAATGGACCAGAAAGCTGCCGAGGCTGCCTAACAAATAATTCATTCTGAACAGTTCTGCTTCATTGAAAATTGCGATGAACACCACCCCCCATCTACCACCATTGTATTCCGTCTTTTCTTTTTTCATTTAACTTGGATTGCTTTTTGCTTTGAAATGCTGAGAAACAAGTTTACATCAAAAGTAATAAAATCTGAGAAATATGCCAAGAAGGAAGACAGAGAGCACCAGGGGGATGGTGAGACAAGCATTTGTCTCCTTCTGACGTAAGCAACACCAGCATCTGGTTTCAGAAAAGAAATTCTACCCAGTAGCTCTACTTTGTCTGATATTACAGCTGATGCACCAAGGTCACAGCCACCTTGCTCACCTACAAATCAGAGCACCTGATCCCTTAGCTGCCTTGAAGGGGAGTCCTGTATGACTCAGTGTGTGGCCTGTATTCATTACACAGCTTGCAGTATAGCAAAGCTCAGTCCCTTATTTGAACAAGCTAAATCCTTCCCTGAAAGTAGGAACAAAGATAGTATTTTAGGACACTAAGGAAATACCTAATGTAATAGAGGAATGGGCAAAATAGTCACAAATGTTAAGAGTGTTTATAAAGCATAAGGTCTTGTATGCTCCCTGTGATCATCCTCTCTGTGCATAATTCACATCTTGTACCAATCCTGCAGACTGCAAATACACATGGGCTAATGAAATACTGTGTGAAAAGAGGCCTGAAACATCAAGGAGTATGAATGAAAAGATCAAATGGGGGAATGGATTAAAACTCTGATCACCTAAGTGGTGCTTTACTTTATCCTAACCTATGTTCTCGGCAGGGTAAATAAGCGTAATTGTGACTTACGAAATACTAACATTGTTCTGGGTGGCAGCAGTAGTTTTGTTTGTCTCTTGCACAAAGTACAGTGAAATTTGTCCTTAGTGTTAGACCAACACATCGCCACTCTCCGGAGCAATAATAAACTAACACTAATCTTACCAAAAATCATGGAAACTACCGTCTACTGAGCACCAGGTGTTTGAAGCCTTGGTCTGTTAAGAATGTTGTGTAAACCAGACACAGCCAGCCATTACTGGCCTGCAGCTCTCCAGAATGGTGGCTTGAGATGAATCAACCCAAGAGGAATCCCATGGCAATCCTATTTAAGGGTGAACACTTACAAAGGGTATCAAGATGTCTATGAAGGTGTTGATGTTGAAGGTGTGAAAAGATAAGCAGATGTGGACTGTCATATTGTGGCATCTACATATTGAAGGCTTTCTGAAAGTTATGATCACATTTACATATTTGTCTGTAAATCCCTTTGAAACCATATGAGCCATTCAGTAGCCATGCCATTCATCTGAAATATGCATGGCATACAGTATTGTGCATTTCTTGTCCTACAGAAGTATGTCCTACACGACCAAATGTGAGGTTATCAGCTCTGCGAGTTGACATTAAAATGTGACTTTGGTGCCATTTATGTGTGCACATTCTTGTAATGCTTTGAGCAGCAAAGTCTACAAAACAACCACTGCTATGAACATGAAGAGTGGGTATTCTTTTTCACTTTAAGGAGACAGTATTTGCCATTAGTGTGTCTTCTGTTTCTATGGTTTGCATGGAGATCCATTTGTGGTATACCCCATCCTTGAAATAATGATGTCTGGATGTTCTATCCTATTTGCTTAAGGCCATTAGCAATTTATTTATATTTTCTGGGCAAATGCTTCATTCTGAACACACTGTCTATGCTTCACTACATAATGTGTAGGCACTGAGACCTAGAGCTTATGCCTTCTTAGTGATTTAGACATCATACTCTGCTATGGTTTTAGCTGCCTCTACCTGCTTTGCCAAATGTTCTTCATGCTAGGAGGAGTTCTACTGAATTTAAATACATACATTTCACAGAGCCCATTTACAGACCCTAGTGAGTCTACATATTGTTAACAGTTCTGAAAATTAAAAGTACCCCTTATGAGAAGAACCTGGGAGTCATAGTGGATTTGTCACTATCAACATCCGGAGAGTGTACAGAAGCCATTAGGAGTTAGGTTACATAGCACGGTGTGTAGAGAAAAAGTCAAAGGAGGTAATGTTTAAGCTTTAAAACACACTTGAGCCCTAGTGCACATAGTTTTAGTCACTGGCCTACAAAAAGTCCAGAGAACAATGACTGGGCCAATTCCAGGACTTTTAGGAATGAGCTATGAAGAAAGATTAAAGCATTGAACCTCTTCAGTTTAAGCAAACTGATATTAAGAGGTGACTGACATGTTTGTAGATTTTTAAAATCATGAAAGAAATTAGCACAGTAGATCCAGGTTATTACTTTTAAGATAAGATCAATAAGAACACAATTGGAAATTTAAGGGTAAAGTTTGCACAAACATTAGAAACATTTTCTTCACTCAGAGAACCATACGCACATGGAAAAAGTTAACAAGTAGTGTGATAAAGAAAAGAGTAGGACCTTCAAAACTTGATTTGATGTTTTTTTTTTTTGAGAAAGCAGGTTAATAGGACTAGTGAGATTTATAGGCTGTTTTCATCAAAATTTTTTATGTTCAAATATCAATATTGCAGTCTTACAGACAAGAATTCATTTTAATAATTGTGGAGGGATCCATTGTCCAGAACACTTTTTTGAAGATGTCATAATTCTAATTATCATTTGACATCTATGATTGCCATTCATTAAACCTCGATTTTCAGATTTTGTGTTGAGGAAGCAATGCGGCCCACAAATGACTGAAACATCCTAACCTACAATGTGGCCCTGCATTTGAACTGATTCTCAATTGATAAACACTGTCAGTATTACCTTGTATTTAAATCTTACTTTTAAAATTATACTGGAACAGTGATACATGTGAATTCAATTTTTTTTTCCCAGTCCTTATAATTAGACCATTTTTACCAGTCTTTCCTGCCACAGTTATCCTTCTCTTTCATGATGGTGCTGATAGTGATTTCCTTAATAGAAAGAAGATATCAAGCTTGTACGTCCAGAGACACCGTGCCAGAGTAACATTATTTTTATATGGACAACTGGAAATGTTGCAATTTAGAACAACAGCTCTTCTGTTCAGAATTCTTCTCTATAGACAGCAATTCTGGGATGCAATCAATTTTATTGACTGATTGGTAATTGAGAGTTAAGAGTCATGATCCAGTGGTATTTGCAAACTACTGCATTTTACCAAAATGGGAAAATATAAAGTTAAGGAACCTCATGCCTTCAATGTCGTCAGATTTAAAAAGACTGCTTTGTTTTTTTGATCCACTGGAATGGGATCTGTTGCTTGACTTTCTACCATATATTTTTACTTCCTTCAGTGTAGCTGGTGAGCTCACTGTGGCAAGTTTCCAGTTAAAGCATTTTTGTTTATTGTCGATGACTGGGGGTGTGTGTGATAAAATGATAAAAAATATGGTAGCAGTTTGACATCTGTTCATTTCTCAAATCTTTTTAATCTAACTTAGAAGGCTTTTTCTTTACATATACATTGATTCTACAGGAGGAATTGTAGGAGGAAGAACAGGTCAGGTTTATAGGACTAGACTGTTGCTAGGAGCAATTCCTTCCTCATAGGAGAGAGATGGGTTGCCTGCTTATCTGACATGTGAGTAGAGGATTTTAGTGATGCTCAAATTTGCAATCTCTCAGTGCTGCTGAAGACTGCATGGTACATCTGCGTTATGATTTCTCTCTAAAGGCTCATGTGAGTCAAGCTTCGTTTGAAGGATTTACCATAAACTAACACATGTAATCCTTTCTTGGAGGATTTGTGAGCTATTAGACTAAAACAGGTGTAATGTCTGCCTGTGCTATTGCTAGGTGTAGGCAATCAAGACGTTCTGTGATCCTTTTCAACTGGCTTGTGTGTGGAGAATGCTTTACTTTAGTTTGTGATCAAGCTGCATTATGGACACTTTTATTTTCAACTGCAAGGCATGACATTAGCTTTTGCGAGGGGTAGTGAATGAGGCTGTTCTTCACAGTGTTAACAACAAATGTGGATTGGAGGGGTTTATTGGGCTGTGGTGCATTTCAGTTCTGGATTTATAAAGAATGATAAGATCTTCATAGTCTACCTGATTTATCTTATCATGTGTACATAGTAAATTTATTCAATGACATTTTCTAAAATATTCATACAGCTTGAGAACGATACAAAAAAAAAAAAAGGTCAAACATTTTCAAATTCGTGAATTACTGAATAGCAAGATAATTCATGATATTTTCAAATAAATAAACTCTTTAAACCATTTTTTTCAACAATGTGCTTATCAAATCATTTTGTCAAGTTGTGAGATTTATGTTTGCATCAGTATATGGAGGGAATTTACCGGTTAATAACATCTGCTTAAGAGTAACATTCAAAGCACAAGTCAAAATTATTTCAAATTTTGAAATTCACAAAGTCCTAATGCTTTTATTTTCCTGATCTTTCTCTTCATTTTCTTATTTGTCCATGGTTTAAGGGTTACCCTTGTGAAATGAACCTTTTCAAATGAAAATTAATGAAATGTTTCAGATGTTCTATAAAAGACTTTCTTGTCATTTTTAAAATGGCTCAAAGATGGGATCTGACATTGTCATTTTTTTGCCTGTGCAAACCAGAATTAACCATTAAGCTTGACTGGCTAAAACTGTTGTAATTATTCATAACTGGAGGCTATACCCCATTCCCTCCTATACCATTCAAATATGTGTTGTAAATGCTTTCACTATGTCTGAAACATTTTAGTTTTTATCTCTCTATTATAAAAAAAAAATCCTTAGGGAAAAAGACGGGAGACGAGCCGTGATCACGGAAGACACTTAAAAGACCTGCGAGATGAAAGAGAATGGCCACGGAGCGTCTCGTGGGGACCTTAAATGTGAGACTTTGTGCCAAGAGATTGACCCAAGACCATCTCGCAATGACGTAGAACATGAGATTCTTGCAAGACACACCCTACTTACATTTAATATCAAATAAGACAACGTGCAGCAAAACATTCAGTTATCTAAAGGATTTGAGCACACACAGATCCAGGGTCTCAGCACATATAAAGCATATAAGGACAATACGTTATAAATGAAACGTCGACGACTAAGCGAAGAAGAAAGCAGTGTGGAGAAAACAGACTCAAAAGCGTTGGAGAGAAAAAAGAGCAAAAAAGAAAAAGAATAATGTAGGTGCAAATTCAGAAAATGAGGAAAGTAATTATCAGCCCGGAACAAGTGGAATTGAAAAAAAGCACGTCCAATCGGGCTCAGAATTAAAATACAGAGACTAAAAGACAAAGTAGAACTTCATAAAGACGTTCATAAATGTTGGCGCTATACACATGCACAGCAGGTTAGAGATTATGAAAAGAGTGGAATTCGAAAGGCTCCAAAAAAAAAAAAAAAGTTGGTGCGATACACATGTGGAGAAAGTTAAAGAATATGAAAGTAGGAAAATTAGAAAATATAAAAAAAAGAAAGTAAAGATCGCAGTAGCGCCAACAAATGGAAATTGTTACTCAAAAAAGGGAAAATAATCACCACTGTCGAGGTGTCATTGAAAAAAAAGCAGGACAAAGCGAGGGTCAGAAATAAATGACAAGAGTAGAAAACAAAGTAAAACGTCATAAAGAGGTTAAAAAACAAGGGGGCCAAACACATACAGAGCAGGTTAGAGATAATGAAAACTGGAATTCAAAAGACTCAAAAAAAATGTAGGCGTGATACACATGCTGAGCAAGATACAGAATATGAAAGCAGAAAAAAATGACAGTGTCAAAACAAAGACAGTAAACATCGCATTTGCGCAAAAAAAGAGAAATTATTACTCGGAGAAATAACGAAAAGGCGAATAGAGATCGAATATATGGACATAGGTGATATGTCAGAAGTATGTAAATATTGTAAGGCTTTGAAGTTTAAGTCAGAGAATTTCAAAAACGGGGTTTACCTCACATGCATTTATTGGTTACTTTGCAAAAAAAATTATAAACTGCTGATGATGTAGATCGTTTTGCCTGTGCTAAAATTCCAAACAGAGAAGCCTATACTGAATTATGGTACAAAGTCATGAAACACATGTCTCACTGACCTCATTTAAAAGATTCAGCATATTGGGACTCCAAAGATTCCAAATATTGTTTTTACAGAAGTTCTGAAATAAAAGTGAAACTAATGAAATAGCAACAATTCAAAGAAAAAAAAAAATCTTAAAAATGTGTATCCGGGAAACCAAACACGGGGGTTGATGAGCGAATCGAGCAGGGGGCAAAGCCCCCTAGTACTTATTAAAATAACTTTGGCTTCAAAAACCCAATGAAAAACACAGGTGTAGTGCATGCCAATTCATTTTCAGCAATGAAGTATGCTGTTTCAGCAACCCCGCTAACTGTATGTTTTTTTTCTGTTATTGCATTACATGTTATACCATAAGAGAGACAGAGAGAGAGACATCTGCCAAAGGACTTGGGTGAGCACCCTTGTTAGACCATCATGGACAAAATGGAAATACAGGTAATTATAATAAATCCTTTAAAATTAGGTTAGTATCTTAAAGGAAAAAACTGCCATAGCCTCTTTGAGTCCAGAAATGAGACCTTGAGATTTACTACATTTCCTGGTTGTCTACTGCATCTGTGCTTTCCTCCTGAATGCCACTTTAATCATGAGCTAATCATGAAGCTAAAAAAGTTATTTCAGGCAGCAAAAATGCAGCACAATAAATCTGTCTCACAGGTATAGCGAGTGACCACTGGCTGCCACAGTAAGTTCAGCAAGGTGTTATTTTCCATTCATGAGAGAGCAACAATATGTTACGGTTTATGTCCCGAATCATCTTAGTAAGCTGTCATCCGAATACATTTGACTCAGACTTGGTTAGGTCTCAAGGGAAAATGAAAATGGTCTTATCCTCAGCAGAAATACAGTTGGAGTAGAGAGCCAAAGGCCTTGTGTTTTACAGACCCTTGGCAAGATGACCAGGAAAATAAACATGGAGTTACTAGTACATAGATTCTTCAGAAAAAAATGCGAGGTTAAAATGTGGGGTTCACAATGTACACAGTCATTATACTATGGAATTAGGAAGATGTACCACATGGTAACTGAGACGTCTGGGCAAACTTGCATGGATTCTAGCAGTCTAACAGCCTTGAAGTGCAGCTGACGTATGGTATACCCTTTGCGGCAAAAAAAAAAAAAAAAAAAGCACATTTTTATTTAGGAGATTCAGTTGTACAAAATTTAAGTGTCTTTCATCCTACCTGAAATATTATTAGTAATTGTAGTACTGCTAGCTTCTTTCTAATGTATTTTTAAAATGTATTTCTTTTTTAACATTAAAAATGTGTAATACTAAAAAATATATGCAAGGGAACAGCAGTACTTTATCCATAGTATCAGACTATTTTCTTATCTTTTGACAGGAGAGTGGATTCACCATAGGCCACAAGCTTGCCATAAACATGAGGGTAACAGCCGAGCTTATCAGAGCTCATCCCTGCTTTCCATACCATTAAGTTGCTAGGGAAACAATACTAAAACACACACACACACACACACACACACACACACACACACACACACAGCCTTTTGAGCAGAGGCTTTAATGGCCCCACTATATTCCATTTTTATATAATCCCTGGCTGGTTCCTAACCACAGCACTCCTCAATGCACATGTCTGTGCACATGTTCAGTAGGCCTCAGGAAAAATACAGCATACTGTAGCATTGCCAAGTTTTACTTGATGAAACAACTTAAGACACATGCACCATTTTAAAAAAAAAAGAAAAAAAAAAAAAGAGAGAGTAAGCCATTTTCTGAACGAGACTTGCTGTATAGTTATTTTAATTCACTGTAAGCTCTATCAGACTGAAAATCACAAAGGTGTAGGTTAGACACATGACCTTCACCGAAAAACTTGACCTTCTTTTGCTTGGCCGAATGAAACCCAACAGCTGAGGTCCTACTGGAAGTCACTTGGCATAGTTTACGGTTAAGAGTTCATTCTCAAATCTTTGGCATGTGAAATGGGACACAGTCTTTATGGTCCTGAAAAGAGCCAAATCACTGGAATGCCTAGTAAAGTATAATATATTATCAAAATCTGACAGAACGATTCGACTTTGATCAAATCCTGCTGAACCTCTTGTGTGTGATTCTCTGGTGTTTGAAGCAATGAGAAGTCAAGAAAAATTAAACCTTTTATTGGTGAACTAAAAAGATTACAATATGCAAGATTTCAAGGAAGCTCAGGCCCCTTCTTCCGTCACCAACTAGAATCTACTTCAAAAGAGCATGAGGACAACATTGAAAAAATATCAAGGGAATGCTACTGCCAAATTTTCAGAAAAATGAATACCCCTTGTGCTAGTTAAAATGACTAGGTCAAGTGCATGCAAAAGGATTAAAACATTTTTTTCAGATCTGACTTTTTCTACTTATAGCTGTACAGTACATACACAAGTAGAGTTTGGAAATTATCAGCATGCTGAAATGAATGATAGGGTAGACAAGTGACATGATATTTTTACCAATAACGTATGGCTTTCTCCATTTTCCTGACCACTTGGCCTTGCAAGCAGCTTCTAATTTAACATTATGAAATGACTATAAATGAGCCTTAATGAATTAGAGATAATTCTAACAAAGAATCAAGTCTCAAGTTTTTCTCCAAATGTAAAGACTTCAAAATGTTTGAATGATCTATGTGTGTTATGTTTTTACAGACTACTGCTACTACACATGATTAAATGAAAAGGAAAAGATCAGTATTTTTGCAGTCAATGTTATTTTTCATAATTTTGGCACACATTCATTTGCTCCAGAAACTTTCCTTTTTAAGTATTACTTACAGATTTAAAACAAAATGCATCTCCCTCTGGGACTTACAATGACAGTCAATGGGTCACCAGAAAAATGCCAACACTTACCAAATACATTCATGTCTAAATGTCAAGGTTTCAATTTGAGTAAACATGTGTTTCACATTTCTAACGTATGTTTATGACAATAAAAAATGTTGGAAATAATTTTTAATACACAGATTTTTGGTTATATCTTCTCTGCTCTCAGTAAATGTTGTGGGTGAAATTTTCATGTAAACAACAGTCTGCATAAACAAAGTTAAAGTGCAAATTAGAGATGCAGGAGCAGAATATTATAAAGTTAAAACATGTCTAGAGCTACTTAGCATGACATAGTCTTTCAACTAAATGCACATACTCTGGACATGAAAATAAAATGAAAAAGGGGGAGTCTACAATTTCCATTGACCTCTACTGTAATAATAATATTCTGAAACTACAGCTTGTAGCACTTAGGTCTGATGTGAACACCAAAATTAAAGACATTCAGAATGCTGATCTACAACTTTGTCACACCATCATTTCCACAGGTGACAACTTGCAGCCTAACAAAGAAAGATGCCCTAGATCGCTCTTTTCTGAAGACTACTGCAGTTTGAGACGTTGTCCAACTCATTTATCTACCTGGCAGCAGAAAGTGCAAGTAGGGTGTAAAACTGAGCTATGAGGTTATTGGCAATGTCATTCGATAGCAAACTAAACATGAATAAACTGGCTGATCTGTAACTGCAGTGTTCAGATATGAGATTGGTAGGAGACCCAGTAGTAGGAAGAAGTTAAGAAAGTGAAAGGCATCATCCTAAGTAAATATTATTGTCCATTTTTAAGCTTTAAACGTTTTCCCTGTTTCTCCGATATTATGTCTTTTTCCTCTGTTGTATCACCATATCTGCATATTCTACCTCATACTGATAAGCAGCTAAGCTAAATGTTTCATCATTTTCATAGCTAGATAGATCAACAGTATAATATGAGGCTATGTTTGTCCAAATCTTTAAGAAAATTAAACTTTTATTGACAAAAAATACGGCCTGTCTGCCTAAATGTCTATCAAGATAGAATTGCAATTGCAGTATGCACAAAAAAAAAAAACTTACAACTAATGTATTGTTTTAACAATGCAAGTTTTCAAAGCATATGAAAGAATGACATGACAAACTACAAAAATATTAACATTAGTCCTTAAGCTCACTGTAACATAACTTCAACATAAATGTAGATTGTATAATTGTGGAAAATTATGTAAAAATCAAGATGGTAGCAGCAAGACCAACACAATACAGCTGTGAAAACACTGGAACTATCCAAATTTTATGAAAAATAAGAGAAATATGTGTGGTAAATTCAAGACGGCCCTCAAATCATATAGCCTATAGCTAACTTGCATACACTAAATCTAACATCAATTAAGACAAAGCTGCATCGTCTAGAAAACAAAGCCAGCAAAAAACCCTAAGCAATCCTTAACTGTATCAATTCAAATGCCAAACAGCATTAAGGGTCTTATTGCATACGTTTTTTAACGTGATTCTTGGAAGAATGTGCTCAAGTGTATTTCATATGTTACCATCTTTATCTTCAGCACGCAATTTCATATGGCTACTATTCAACTACAAAAAAGCGGGACATTTCAGTGCTATCTGATTTACAGCTAACTAGAAATGGATTCATTTCTTAAATAGAAACAGACTTCAAAACAGCTATGACACTCTATGCTGCTCCATCTGCAAAGTATGAAACTCACCACCATCCTTACTAGCTCAAACCCATGCTGACAGTTTTCTGCATTTCACTTAGCTTTGAACGACTTGCTGACTAAACATATAGTACAATACAAGCTGCAGGCTGCATGGATCAATTAAAGATTTCTGAAGTACAGCAAAAAGGTAAAAGTTGCATGTCAAACTCACAGAGAAATTTGGGTTGCAGGGATGGGGGCCCATTTTGGTAGAATCAGTTGCTAATCAGAATCTAATCCCAGATGGACCATAACTACAAGAATACAAAAGTTTTAAACATTGTTGAACAGAGGGTCAATTCTCTATATATCAGAGGGTGTCTGATGATGTCTTTCAAGTTCATTGTTTTTCTGCAAAGAAAACATGAATTTGCTCCACATCTATAGATTTCCTACATCCAAGGTGACAAACTGACCGATGACAACCAAGTAAAAATATTCTGCAATAGCTGCCAGAGAAATATATAGTGATACTATCCATTTGACACAAATAGCCAAAGAAGCGAAGATCTAGTCAAGATTGGAATATATAACATCATTCTTAGCCTTTGCAAAAAATGAAATGAAAGGCATGCTCTACTTCTTCTTCTTTGCTCTCCATAAAGCTTCAGTGAAACAAAGTTAAAAGCCATTGCTCAGTAATTAAACTACCCATTCATCACTTAAAATAGGACTGAAACCACTAGACAAATTTATGGTTCTAATATTTTCTGACATCTGTGTTCCGTTAGGCCAGCTCTTTGCCTGTATCACCCACTGTCAGAGTGTCTTCGTTAATTTGCATCCACTGGAAGCATTCATCTATGTTACTCCCAGTTAAAAGGGAGATCTAACCCCCCCAAACACCCCCTTCTCTTTTTGAGTTAGCTTGCCATGCTTTTTCTTTATACAGTATATGCATGTGGTTTTCAGGATCCATTAACTAAGTTGTGGCAAGAAAGGCCTAGAAGTGCTTGCCAGCTTTGTAAGAATGTTCAAAGTGGACAGAATATGGAGAGGAGGAGAAAAAGATTTTTTCAGCTGTATATCATTTGAGTACAAGGATGCAAAGAATGCATAAAAATGATCAAAGATGGAAGATCTGAAATTGACAACAGACCAAATGTGCAAAAAAGACAGAAAGGCTTTTATCCTGTTACAGAGTATAATTTAAGTAAAGCTGAGGCTTTTCGTGGATTTGCAGCACTTACACTGCACCATTATCTTCCTTGCAGTTATCCCCAAGAAAGTATTATTTCCTATAACTTAGGAGTTGCGATCCAATAATTTTCACATGTGAAAATGATAATCTGTATCACGTTTAACACAAAATCCTAAACTTAACTTAGCATCTTTGAATGAATAAGAATATTTTTTCCACATATTTCAGCTGCAATGCCCCTTCATGACACAGCTAATAAGGTCAACCTTGACACTAATGGTATATTGTATCCATATGTAGGTGGGCAAGTCATTACAGTTGAGAGACTTCAGTTCTTTAATGTCTTGCTTCATTTTACATTAGGAACCCATCCAGTTTAATTTATTTCAATACTAGGAGGCTTCGCCCCCTGCTCGCTTCGTTCGCCAACCCCCCCGGCCTGTGCTACGCACCAGCCACTTTGCGTTTCTACTCAATTTCACCAAACAACAAATCTTTTAATTCTCGCGGATACGCCTCTTCACTGGGAAGAAACACTACTTTTCCCTGATTGCAACACGAATTAGATGATCTACAAGTCTCCGACTTAAAAGTTTAAATGCCATCAATATATTCGATCTCTTTTTGCTGTTCCGTTATTTCACCGAGTAATAATTTCCATTTGTTTGTGCTTATGTGATCTTTACTATCATTTTGTTGAGACTTTCTAATTTTTGTACTTTGTCTCTAACCTGTTCTGCATATGTATCATGCCAACATTTTTTAATTCTTTACGATGTTCTACTTTGACATCTACTCTTTGTCTTTTATTTCCGGCCCCGGCCGTGGTTAAATCTCTTGGCACAAAGTCTTGTCTCACGGGACGTGAAAGTATCTCTCTGAAAAAGTCACGTCTCGTCCCAGGATTTTTTTATTATAATACAGAGAGACAAAGTACTGTATATACTACAAGAAGTGATTTACACATTAATAAAAATAACATAACAAAGCATTCTCATTATGAGCTTATCTTGGTAGTATCAGGTGTAAATTAGAAATGAGACCTGGAAAGGGCACAACTGTACTGCAATTACAGATAGATAGACAGATAGATAAACTCCTATCTAATTGAATAAAATATTCAAATTACTAGTATCTGTCATACAATTGAGTAAGAGATTCCATTACAAGGTCAGCAAAGTTATCTAAACCAAAGACACACTAAAGCCAACAAACACTGCAAGACCCAAGCAACAGAAAAAAGACTTCACGTCAGGATATTAACATAATTTTGAGAAAACACTAGGAACAGCTTCATTAGCAGATGAAACAAGAGCATACAATAGAAAAATTATACACATCTACTGTAATTTGGCAGGTGGAGTATTCCATGTTCTTAAGGCCTTACAGCTAAAGGCTCTGCCTGCTACAACTAACTTATTAACTTTTCAAGAAGGCCTTGTTCTCCCATTATCATATTCTAAATTCTGGTATATAGACATTAATTATCTTTATCTAAATTGCTGACAATATATTGGAAGAATTCTACACTTTAGACAGACAGATCGACAGATAGTCAAAATTTAACATCTAAAAAGTGATTAAATCCAACTCAATTCTCAAGCTCACGATGATGTCCATCCATCCATTACCCAACCCACTATATCCTAACTACAAGGTCACGGGGGGTCTGCTGGAGCCAATCCCAGCCAACAAAGGGCGCAAGGCAGGAAACAAACCCAGAGCAGGGCGCCAGCCCACTGCAGGGCACACCCACACACCAAGCACACACTAGGGACAATTTAGGATCGCCAATTCACCTAACCTGCATGTCTTTGGACTGTGGGAGGAAACCAGAGCACCCGGAGGAAACCCACGCAGACATGGGGAGAACATGCAAACTCCATGCAGGGAGGACCCGGAAAGTGAACTCGGGTCTCCTAATTGCGAGGCAGCAGCACTACCACTGCGCCACCGTGCCACTCTCATGATGATGTGGTCTGCATTATTCAAGAATAAACTTAAGTCTATCTGCTAAAAATGCACTACTTTCACCACGAGTATATCTTTGTAAATTAACCTCAGCTGCCACCAAGATTCTATCCTTTTTCCCCAAAAATGTCAAAAGACCACGTGATCCACAAATTTCTAATTAGAATTATAAATAACCATTGTGATATATGTCAATATTTACATTGACAGCACAACTTGTGTACAGGCTCTAATCCAAATACATGAGACTTAAAGGATCAAGGCCGTTTTTGCATTATTCCCCAATTCAATCCAACTATAGCCATATTAATATTGCTTTAAATTAAAGTCTGGTGAAATGCATGTTTTGGGAATTGCTTTCCAGTAAATGATAAACGCTGCAAAACACAGACCAGAATTTTTTTCGTGAATAAAAAAAAAAATAGTCTTCATTTTGGTTTAGACATTGGGCAAGGTGAAGCTAATGAATGGTTCACTTTATATTGTCTGTTTAACTATTTAGTAAATACTGTGAGTATTAATAATATTTTTGTTCCTAACTTTTGGCTTACACAAGAGAAAGATTAACATGAACATGAAACACTCAGCCAAAGAAAGGCCACTTCCTAGAAACATACTCCCATGTCTTTATTGTATTAGTTTTTCTTATTTGCCGTGATGCATTTTAACATGTAAAAATATTACACTATTAATTTTATACAAAAACTGTTTCCAAAATAACCTATAGATATAAAACCAATTGCCAGGGTGGAGGACTTTAATTTCACCAAGACAAAATCTAAGTTAAAATGCTAAACATGCACAAAGCATTTTTTAAGTATTTTTTTAAACAACAGAACCTATTTAAGCTGTTAAAGTAACTTTATGTAATTGCAAGGCAAAACGTTGAGGCAGCTGGAAGACCACATCAGTATTTACAGTATTTACATAAGCTGTGTGTTTTTAAATATTCAGTCACCATAAGCCCTTCCAGCCTGAACAATTTGGCCTCTGATGCATTTAGGGTCGTTATCCTATATGAAAAGTCAATACCAAAAGGGCTGAAAAATATTTTCATTTAAACAATCAAAGAATGCACTTGGAGTTACTATCCTTATGATAGATGTGTCCAGCACAAAGTCCACAATAAAAATTAAAGGGCTACTAAAAAAATTATAGCTTATGTAAAAAGAGAGAGAGAGAGAGAGAGAGAGAGAGAAGGGAAGAGGTTGGGAGCATGAACATTGCCGCACCTACAACATGACGAAAAAAATAAATTATATATTTGTTTTTTTAACTCAAGAACCCTACTCTTGATCTTTCAAATAAATGGTTGCATTGTTATGAAAAAGCATATGGACTGACTCATAAGCAGCAAAGTTTTAAAAAGGCAAAAAAATGTAGAAAAACAATTGGAGCCTAATTACTGTTTGAGGCCAGTGGCAAGTAAAGATGCAGACTTGTCTAAGTTAATCAAATGTTAGATTCATCTGCATATAGGATATATTGCTGAAAATTTTTATTGTACTACTACTACAACGTCACACCAAATACCTGCAATGTGTAGCTCTTAAGTCTTGACCTGCAGCTGCTTACTACCATGCACAGTCCAATTATGTTATATCAAACTGAGATGAAACGAGAATGATTAATGCCATGGTGATAAAAAAAAAAAAAAAAATCTGAAATATTGAACTATTTTCCAATGTATAAAACACGATGTTGGAAAATATACAGTGCCCTGTGGTAGGCTGGCAACCTTTTCAGGGATGGCTCCTAATTTGAGCCCAGTGCAACCAGGATAGTTTCCACGCCTTGCAAACTGAACTAAATACATTTGATAATATAATGATGCATGGAAAATATAAAAATAATGTACAATATAATACAATTTGACATTATAAATACACTTAAATCATTAATTGGTTTAAGCACATTTGAAAATCATTAAAACGTTTTAGATGTTAATAACTGGTTTAAAATTCAAATTATTTGTGCTTTGGGTCTTACAAATTAAAATGAAACATGTGCTCTGATTACACTAAACAGCTTAGGATTACTTAAAAGTACGTTTTTAAAGAGATTTTTTACCAGTTAAAAGCCACTAATGGCAGTATATTAATTAGGATCTCTACAGAATGAGGTACCATTACTGAATAAAGTGCCATTTGTCCTATCAAACCTTCATTTTAAACTTAATTTCACCTTTTCTGTTTAATGCATAATTATGAACAAATAAAGTATCACATACTTTTAATATGCTCTCTTTTCTCTTATGTAAAACTAGTTTTTACATGTCTGTCAAGTCTGAGCTATCATATGAAGCTCCAAGTGCGACTATGTCCTCTGAAACAGGTCTACCAAACACACACTGTAAATGATAGTATTGCTCACAGCATGGCACACCTTTACAGTATGTGTTTACTACTGCTTTCTTTGTCATCATTAGGTAAATGCCTATAATGACAAACAGAGCTTGGATAGTACCAGACTGTTTTGAAACATATAGCATTGTGCATTAAAGAGGAATATTACTGACTGGCAAGGCTTCAACTACATGCTAAACCATAGATCCATTATCTGGGTAATAGGTATTCAAATGGTGCACACTTGGCCCATCAACATGGAACTTTAAACAGTCTAGTAACTCAAAACCACTGTATCAAATGCTGGGATGGTTGTCAACAATTGTGTACCAAGTAAACATGTGGTCTTATTTGAGTCAATGTTTTGTTAGTTTCCAGGATCTTCTTCATGTGCTAGGTATAGCACTCTTTCTCAGTTTTTGGTTTTCATAGCAATATTTGGCCATCATCACATTGTTTCATAAATGAAACATGTCCAGTGTCACAATGCCAGTTCGCCTGAATTCTACCAGAAAATGTATTGCTAAGCAACAGGCTGAAGGCAAGGATTTTAACTGCATGCAGCTGAAAACCATCATCTTTCCCAAGCCAGGGTTCATCAACGTAAATTTTACCTTTTCCTCATTTTTATCAGTTAATATATGACTGTAATACATATTGTAAATGTATGAAAAAAATTTAAGTAACCAGCTTACATCCTACAATAAAAAAAGAAATAAATGAGCTTACAAAAAGGACTAAAAAAAAACATTTAGCTCTGTGTTTCCATGCCTATTATAATATAGAATCCTAACATAATCAATCAAATAAAACAGCTTGTAATTGACCAACATAAAAAACTCTAAAACAAAGCAAAAAAAAACAATTCAACAATTAGTTCCAAATTTAGAACAAGTTAAAATAAACAGCCAATTTAGTAATTGTTCACCCCTTTTGTTATTGCACACCAGCAATGGATTCAGAGCAAATAACTGTCACATAATACATCTCAATGGAGTCCAAGATGGCCTGTATACAATTTAAGTACTGCATGTCCCATGAGCTCAGGTTGAATGACTTGATTTCTAGAAAAAACATTATGGTTGGCAGGTAACGAAAATAACAAAATGTACATCATGAAGACATATATTTTTGTTCTCCAAAATTTCATATCCCTATGACAAGTAATGCATTAAAATTATGGTGTTCTATGGAAAGTTTAACAAAAGAAAATGATACTTGAAAGCAAACCTCACACCAAATTAGGAATACTTTTAAGTTAAGGTTGTTAAACTCACTGATCTAGCAGCCGAATAGCAGCGACATATTGAATGTTGAATAACACATGCAAGTAAGAATTTCACTGCACTCCGTATGACACTACTGACCTGATGAATCAATGAAAACATTTCAGATAGAAACTGTTTTGGAGACTAAGAAAAAAATTGATGAAATTCTATCAACACCAAATACAAAAATTAACCCTTTTTCCTAACTGCATGTAGTATATATTTCTCTACTGAAGCATATCAAATTTTGAAATGAAGACAAAACGAATGCATGAAAGTATAGACAAAGCCTGGAAGAAAACATTTAATTAGAACTTAAGATCTAAGCATTGTACACAATTACACAGTTAATATAAAGCACAAAATAAGAGTCAATTAAACACAAAATGCCCCCTGATATCCACATACAAGTAGAATTAAAACTCTTCTGATTTCTGACCTTATTATCAATATACATCAGGACACTACTTTTCTACTAATTACATTAGGGTTAGGGTTACAATCTACATTATGTAAGTCTATACTGATTTATTTTTTGTTACCTATTCATTATTATTCTTACCTAATGTATTTAAATCATTTTGAGGTACATCCTTTGAATGAAAATGTGCTACAGAAATAATGTTGTAATTAGGATATTAAAGTAACCAATAGTTATAAAATAAGTAAATGATTATAAATAAGTGTATTAATCTAAATAATAGTGACGTACGGCTATTGACATGTACTGAATCCTCCAGTGACACAAAAAAAATTCTCCAAAGCCAAACTTTAATCTATACTAATAAAAGGCAAAGCCCTCACTCACTGACTCACTCATCACTAATTCTCCAACTTTCCGTGTAGGTAGAAGGCTGAAATTTGGCAGGCTCATTCCTTACAGCTTACTTACCAAAGTTAAGCAGGTTTCATTTCGAAATTCTACGTGTAACGGGCATAACTGAATCCTACTTACATACATATATACGTCCATAACCTGCAGCTCGGTCGCCGTGTGAGGCGGGGTTGCGTCCTGCATCCCCCTGCCTCCCACATGGTTGGCTGCCTGCCTATATTGCATCCCCACGCCTCGCACATAGTTGGCTGCCTGCCTATTTTACACGTTTGGAGAACCGCCAATGCCTCTTAAACATCTTAGATTCACAGGTGACGATTTGAGTAGTGGACACTTTGATGTTTATGAATGTTTCAACTCTCAAAAGCTGGATGCGAAGTTATCGATGAAACCAGTTGTATGCTTACAACGCTTGACAGATGCCGAATGTCACTTCAACACAACAAGTCCTGCAAATACTAACGTAATTGAAACAAACCATGAAACTCAAACCGATTATGACAGCAGCAATCCAAGCTGTGAGAAAACAGTAAAAAGGAGGCATGTCAGACGTCGTGGTACATTTTCTGATGCAGCCAGACGGAAACAACTTTGTGATGCTGTCGCTAAATACTCACAGGAAAATCCACAAGTTCATAGAGATGCTGTCGCTAAATACTCGCAGGCAAATCCACAAGTTCATAGAGATGCTGCCGCTAAATATTCACACACAAATCCACAAATTAATAGAGCTTCTGTTTCTAGGTACAATCCCAATAATAAAAAGCGGCTCATACGAAAACAAGTTTGGATCAAAAAAAACGATTGTGGATTTGCGTACAGCCACCGAAACTTTGTAACGGCACGAGACTTTAGGTCACGTGTCTGCAAAAGAACCTAATTGGGGCAACTATTTTTACTGGCAGTGGCTCAGGGGAGAGAGTTTTTATTACTCAAATCCCCGTTATACCCTCTGATCTCCCATTTCAATTCAAACGCCTCCAATTTCCAGTAAGGCTCTGCTTCGCAATGACAATTAATAAGTCTCAGGGACAAACACAACAAAACGTTGGCATTGATTTGATGCTTTTCACATGGCCAACTGTACGTTGCATGCTCAAGAGTAAGCTCAGCACACAGCTTGGTCATATTGCAACCGGGAGGCCGAACTGACAACGTGGTATACAAAGAGATCCTTAACAAATAATTATTTGCATATTTTCCCTCAGTTTAAAAATGTTTACTTTTCTTCTTAATAACAATTTTAAGGCAGTACTTCGCCACTGCGAAGCGCGGGTATTTTGCTAGTGTGGCATAATATGTGTCCATAATCAAGTGGGCAGCAACAGCAGTCTAGATGAACAAAGCTTTTAGAGTTATCCTAAAAGGCCATTGTCTATATTTTGACCCAATAAATCTGATGTCTAAAGACAAAAAAGATGTAGTCAATATTTTTCTTTGTCTTTGCTTTTATAATAGACTTTTTAATTATGATACATAGGTTTTCTTTTTCTAATACAACGAAACATAAAATAACAGTGGGATAAATACTTTTTATAGCCACTGCAAATGAGTACTGATCAGTGGTATTTCCCAAAGTTTCAGTCTGATGCCTCTGCCATGATAAATGCAGTCTCAGTTTCGGAAAGCCCATGTGAAGTAATTATCTGCCCTGCTTCATTCGGCTCTCTTCGATCCCTCATTTGAGTCAAAGTTAGACATAAGGTGCAAACATCTGAATTACAGGGCAGTGCAACTGAAAGAGCTCAACAATTAAGACTATAACAGGATTAAAGTTCTGTAAGATAACAGTTAAAAATTACTGTGCCTCAACCTTTCGCAGGATGTGTCAGGGAAAATATTAGCATATTCTAAATGCAACATACACAGTAATGATCAGTCTTCTTGATGGTCTTCTGTATTTAAAATAATTGTTGTACATTGTGTGCAATATTTAGAATGGAGTTGTTGAGATATATTAAGAATTTGCTCATAAAACACAGACGAAAATCCATTCTCCATATGTGTTTGTGGTTTGTTCAGCTGAAGCTCCAGTCTCGCGATTATTTTTTTTTTGCTTTCGACAACACACTTAACTCTCTGTTATGACATGATACCACAAATCACTAGCTGAACAAGACTACAAAGAAGCTTACTTCTTATTTGAAGCATGTAGGAAACATACTGTAGAGAGGAGCATGAGTACAATGCAGAATATAAAACTGAAACTGCAGCTGTCCATTTGGTCTTACCCAAGTAAGGTTTTAAACAGTCATGGATTAATTTTTCCACTAGCTCCACTCTAAAATAACCCATAATTTTCTAATTTTTGTGAAATAGAGGGCAAGGAAACACACTAAAAAAAACTGTATTCCTGCTGGAATTATTGCCCACGTGCCAAATATTGCTTGACATTTCTTTTGTAATCATATTTTACACAGCCATTTTTATTTAGGTATTGAAGGTATCAGCTAGTTTAATTTTCAGATGTTCAGTCAGTTGCTTAAGGAGCTCATGGTTGTTAAATGTTACACAATGTTTGAAGAACCAAAGAATTTATTAACCTCTGGAGGTATCATCAGCTAACAATTCCAGACCGTACTTACACCTAATGAGCTAAGAGCAGACTAAAAACCTAGGGAGTTCTGATGACTTTACAACTGAAAGGATGCTCACACCTTTCCACATTCCACATTTACTCTTTTGTTTTTATTAATGAATTTTTTTAGTTAATCTAATATATAAGTTAGTAACATTGACCATGGGTGTCCAAACTCTTGCATGGAACTGTACTTCCAGGTTACTGATTTTGTGTACTTTGACCTTACTTGAACATTTGTTTGATGACTTAACCAACTTGCATGTGTTCTGAGAAGTAACTTCATTTATTTCATGAAAACTAGAACTGTTCTATTATATTATTTAATACAAAGTACATCTTTGATTAGAAAAATTAAAGTTCCAGCACTACAAATCATTATATCTTCCCAATTCGTAAAGGCTTTGGGTACTGCCTCTGAATGTGCCTCTTTTGTGGACATCCTTTGTCTGCATCTGCTTTTTTAATAACAGTGTCAAAGGTTATCCTGGCAGCAAGTAAGAAACCAGCCCAGAATGGGACAGAATATGATTGAAGGCCATATTAACACAATTGGTCACCCTTCCAGGATGGGTTAGCAGTAAATGTCTAAGAAATGACAAATGCTTAAATAACCAATAAGCAAAAAGATTGTGCTACTGTTGTTGTTGTTGTTGTCATATAAGCTACATTTCTATGTTTCTCGCAGAGCATAAAAATCACACAGATTTTGACTAATGACCTGGTTATTTTCCCTTCATGCACTAACTTTTTAATTAAATAAATGTGCAGAAGAAAACAGAAGCATGTATCACTGCTGACAAGGCGTCTCGGGCAACAAGCCACAGCATGTTGCGAAGTTTTCTCAGGCAGCTCAATTTAATAAATAACCTCTGTGTGTGATTTTAGAAAGGAGGCCTGCTACTATTATTCTGAGTGTTACCAGAACACGTTTTTTTAATTTTTCTGTACAAAATTAAGAAGAACTTACAATTATGGCATTTTTATATTAAAATGGTTTAAGAAAATGTATTTATGGGCTGTAATTGTCAATAAGCACTCTGGTTGAAACCACAAATAAAACTAAATTAAACATGTTTCATACTAACAGGAGATGTCTACCTCTCTTTTGATTTTAAGTGATTTTTGCATATGTGTTTCTATTATTTTACATGCTAAAATTTCCTGCTTTAAATTACTGAAGTTTTTCAAATATTCAGATCCTTTTTAACTGTAATATGTCAGGCAGGAGTGTTGCACCAGAGCCAAAGCTGAAAACCATGTCTAACATTACTAATGGCTCAGCCTCCACTTCATTTTGGCTGAAATCCTCAAGAGTTTTGTGGTTTTAGATCCTTTCCCATACAAATACAACTCACTTCATAAAATTTTCCTTACCAAATGCGAGACAGGACTCATTACTTGTATGACTGGCAGTGGATGTAGAATGATTTGGACAAGTGAAGAATTAAAAGAGAGAATGAAAAAGAAACATCTTTATTTAAAATCCCTGCTTCTTATCTGTGTGCAGTTTGAAGTGCAAATTCCAAGACATTACAAAGGGCATGGCAGAATACACACCCCATTTCAGGATTTAAGGCCAGCTCGGCACTGCTGCTTGATTTTTACCAGTAATGCTAAATTGTTTCTCTCTGTTATTTAAATAGAATTCTTTACTCAACTTGCAGCCCAGCAGCTGCCATATAAGTCTAACAGCTGAAACAACAAAGAAAGCTTAAATTACCATCTTGTTCCGCCTATTGACCTGCACTAGTATCACTTGTTAATAAGCCACAAGAAAGAAATTCAAAAATTTTTAAATGCTTGCAAATTAACAAGTGAATAAAAATAAATAAAAAGATTCAAAAATAAATTTAGATGTCCAATGGTCCTGCAGTGTTTGTAGTGCAGAATGACAGGAGGTCCCAGTATACTAAACTCTACAATCAAATCAAGAAAAACAAAAAAATTGAATCGGGTGGAGAGTTACATATTTTTAATTTGCAACAACATCAGGCAAATGGCAGACCAGCAGATGATATTCTTATGCATACACCAGGAACAGTTAGCAAAGAATGGATATGAGTAATTGAAAACTCATTTGTAAATCACTACAAAACAGCAGAATACCTTAAATCAATGAAACAGCAAGAAACATTAACAAAAATGTAAAAAAATGAAAAACAAACTGCACTATCACTTAGTACAGTTACATTAAGCCATACTGAATTCCCTCATTACCTTCCTTTCCATTTTGTCTCTTTAAAGATATTATTTATTTGAAAGTCTTGGAATCACAATAATCGCTAATCCTGTAACAGCAATGCTTTAAGAAATACCGAAAAGGTCTTTTACTGCCTAATAAACTTACAAAAACTTGCTAGCGTGTCATCTTACTATGTTTGACTAAAAGAAATCAAACCCACGTACCATAGCATATTTATTTTACTTAGAACTAGGAAAAAAATAATTTTACAAGGAATAGCTAAAAGGCTCCTTAGAATCTGTCAAGGAGACATTTATAATGTTGCCCTCCATTAATTTAGCATGCTGAACTGTTGCTAACCTTTTGGACACTTCTTTCAAATTATGTTTTCTTATTACTTTCTCTGCTTATTGGATGGCTAGGAAAGCAAGTATCTGATTGGGTCTGAATAAAGGTACATATGTACTGGTATACCTTAAAGAAAGACCATGTAAATGTGCTAATTTTACTACAGAACTTAAAAATCAATAAAATATTTTAAAAAAAGGATGAGACATTGTGCTAATAAATTTTAGGTCAAAAAAGGGGTATAGCCCAAAATAATAATAATCCTGTCCAAATTATTTCCCCAACATAATTTCAGAAAAAGCCCAGCTACCTGTGAAAGTTGTTAAACTGGCAGCAAGACCAAAATACAAACACTAATGAATCTGTACCTGCTTTGCATTTACAATAACTGACAGCTTCACAAACATAACAGCTACTCTCTTTTTTCAAACAAATTAGGACATAAAAATGTCAATTTCTAAGAGTAATATAACATGCACTTGTCTGGAAAGGGAGAGAAAACTCAAGATGCCAGAGAACAAACATAAGGAAAACATGGCAACTGCATACGGACAGTGATAAACTGTCTGAACTTAACATGTGAAAGCACTATAAATACAAAGAATTATTATTATTATTATGCTGACCTATACTGCTGAAATTTCACAAGTGGATCAGTCACCCTAGTCAGAACTAAAATGATTGGCAAATAAAAGGGGGCAGGGGCATAGCAACGTGTTGACTTCAAAGATTCTATACGTAACAAAACATTTGTTAAGTGGTTCTGATCATTAATAAACTGTATATAGTGATCTTCACAACTGAACCAATCAGGTGGGTTTTACTTCAGAAAAGTCTGTAGTGCTTGTGCACATGCAAGGGAAAAAAGAAAAATGACCGTCAGCATTTTAAAAAAAATAACGTGACATTCTGAATCCTGGTTAGACATAATTCCAATTCAGGGTTGTTTGGAGATTAACTATATCCCAGCAGAACTGGGCAAAAGGTAGGAATTAAAGGACAGGCAAGTTCCCACACAAACACACTTATGCAGCTAGGAAAAAAACATGCAAACTCCATACAGAGCTGTGTGCTTTGACATATAACACTTTTCTACCTCAATGTAGAAAAATAATATCAAGGCTTGTGAGAATGAGAGAGAAGAAAAACTAAGGCCATCAAGCATTTGATCCAACTTTTATCTGAAATTTTCATTTATTTAAACTATTATCCCTCTCTTTTCTGAACACAATCCTAGCATTAAAAGATTTTTAGGCTTTTTCCTAATTGTATACATCTTCTTTTAATTTCTATCAACACACACATTTGTACTACTATCTCACAATATGCTTCTTTATGCTTATGTAATTCCTACCAAAACAGCTTGTTATAGTACTGACAGAAGAACAGCACTCATGATGTCATGTACCTGTCCCATCTTTTTATAACTATCATATTGAGTCAGGCAGGTCATTTCTATTCAATTCACCATCAAAATACAATACAGTTCTGCATTCAAGCATTCATAAATGCAAAAGAAATTTTCACAACATATATAACTAATGGAAAATCTGCTGACTTGGGATTCACCACCATGTGTAAATAAGAAAATGACAAATAGAGAGGAGTGTTTAATTAAAGGTGTGAAAAGGTACATTATTTAGAGGACTGGCATCCTCCAACTGAACGCAAAGTACAAATCAGTCATGAAACAAATCCATGAGGGGCAATTGACAGTGTCTCTGTTCAGTCCTTGTAGTTTGCTGAAAAAGAGTTAAGCTTGCAAATTGTTTTTTTATTTCTCCTAATGCATGCAATCTGCTTTCAAGAAAAATAAAAGTGTTATACCTGTCTGTGTTGACTGATAAATATTATGTAAACCTACTATACCCTAGAGTATTTCTGGGGGAAAAACAAGCAATATATACACAGCACGATTAACTGACACCACAACATTTCTTCAATGTGTTTTGTTGAATTATATAATAAATCATACCACCATTTTTGCTTTTTTTTTTCTTTGCTATTGTCACTGTAATTTAATCAAGGGAAAATAATGATACATAAAATGATCAACAGAAAGATTTTGTAATGGGCAGAACAAAGTTGGTAAAGGCGAGTAACAAGAACTTGTGATCTCTGTGGCCCTTTAGAATAACCCCTGAAGACTCCTATCTCAGCCTATGGTCACATTTCTTCATTTCTATGCAACCAAATAAAATAAAAATCAAATCATCAAAGGTTTCTGTCCACAATTATTTAACATGGCAGATCAACAATTTAAAGGATTGGGGTGGTAAGGCTGGTAAGTTGAGAACATGGCCATGAATGTCACCAAGAAAAATACTCATTGTAGACTTAAGGAAGATGCACAGAGCTACATCTTAACCAGCTTTTTTGGAGCATATGTGTAAAAGTATGTTGTGATGACCTAAGTGTTGAGTATATTGTTTATATCATGGCCTTTTAAATGTTAATTACCCTTCTCATCATACCTATCTTATTAATGTTGCTGGCTTTTGCAAACCTGGAGTTTGAACACAGGAAAGAAGTCACATTGTAATTGTATAGCTATACACTAAATAAAGCAGGAAAATGAAAAGCTGAAATGAAGAAAGCTATAAAGCAGAAAAATGCAAAGCTCAAATGAAAAAAGCAACACACTAAATACTACCATAATAAAGCCAGTGCCAAATTACCAGAGGTACAAACTGATCAATAGCAAGATGTGTCAAGCAATATCGTGTATATATAAAAAAAAAAAAAAAAAAAAAAAAAGTCCAGGTCAGCAGGTTCAAAGAAATTATTAAACCCAAACAATATGCATCATAAACAGCTAATAGGATCCTGGTCTATATTCTCTTGTGCATTGTCATATATTGCTGTATTTTAAATTCTTTTCTATGCCCTGTTGGTGCAGTACAATTTCCCTTTCTGCATATTTCTTACCGAGAGAAAAATCATGAGTAACAAATACAATGTACTACTTGTAATCACATATGACAAATAAAATATGTTGGTTTCGTAAATTAGTAATTTTATTTTTCATTTAAAACTAAACTGTGACTAATAGAAAAAAGGCTGTAGATCATGAGGTTTGAATAATATTGTAGTTAAGCTACCTGTATAACACGAATGGAGAAAAAACTGCTTAATACGACAAAAATGAGAAAAACACTGGTAAAAATAAGTTTCATGGGACCACCATGAAGTAGTCTAAAGAAAACTGTAGAGGACAAGTTTAAGTAATTGCTTTTTTTGTCGGCTTACATACTAAGCCAGAAGTGCTTCTGAACAGTCTAGGGATAAGCTATCAGCCTACAAAGAAAACAACCTAATCCTGAACTTTTTCAAATACTTTACTTGCTTCTGAAGCAGTAATTTTATAAAGTACTGTTTATTTTATTCTAACACTCCACTAAAGAAAAAATCCCTAACTACTGACTGTACCTAGTGAATTAAATTAATTTATTCTGATCAGGGCTTCAGGGGAGCTACTGAATGACATATATGTGTTGGATGTGTTTCAAAAGGTAGCAACACTGGCATTACCATGTAAACCCATGGAATTTAAGTAATTCAAACCTGAACATAAACCACATTAAGAAACTTTCTTACTTCCACCTTCATAACATGTCCCATGTTCGCTCATTCCTCTCCTTTTCTAATGCTGAGAAACTTTGTCCATGCTTTTATCACATCTCACATCAATTATTGCAACTCCTTACTGGCAAGGTGCCCCTTCAAATCTTACATCACAGCTCCAGCCGATTCAAAACTCGGATGCAAGAGTCCTTACACAAACCAGAAACAGTGAGCACATAACACCCATCCTTCTTCACCTTCACTGGCTCCCTGTCTCTTAAAGGATTGAATATAAAATATTATCAATAACCTATAAAGCTTTAAATTGCCTTGCACCGGACTACATCAGTAACTATACTCCTGTTCGCCTACTAAAGTCCTTTGATTCTGGCAATTTTGTCTATAGCGCCAAGACTTTGGAATGACCTCCATAAACTAATTAGATCAGCTGATTCATTTCATACTTTTAAAAACCAATTTAAACTCATGTTTTCAGGGAGTCTTTTAACTTAATCTAAGATTCTGCCCCTTCTTTCAGTTTACAACTCTGTCGAGATGCTCAGGATAATTTGTGTGTGTGTTATATCACAAATTGTTATTTGTTCAGGCTTTTCTCCTAGTATCAAATTTAGCATTTTCCTCTGGAATATTGTTTTTTATTCAACGTAATGCTTTGTATATCCAGTATTTATCAGTTTTAGTGTTCTATGCAGAAAATATTTGTATCTAATGTTACATATACCCTGCTGTTCTTTCTGAGACTTTATGAAGCACCTTCAGCAGGGGAAAGGTACTATATAAATTTATTATTATTATTATTGATATTGATAAATTATTGTTATTTATTATTACATCTTGCCTGAAGAAGGGGTCTGAGTTGCCTCGAAAGTTTGCATATTGTAATCTTTTTAGTTAGCCAATAAAAGGTGTAATTTTTCTTGACTTCTCACTACATTCATAATGGCTAACACGGTACAACACCCTAGTACTACTGATAATTTCAATTTTTTTCATTCAAACACACAAAATGTATCATTTTTTATTTATAACTTTGCCAAAGCTGATAAGGAAAGCTCCACAAAACAAGTGAATAGTCAAAAAGAGTCAATAATATTATCTTAAATGGAGAAATACAAAGATCTCTATACTCAGGAAATATAAAACGAAAATTTACCTTACACTTTTGGGTGCTGTTTTACAGATAGTAAAATTTGATCAAAAAAGCCTTTTGAAGCCATAATCATATCAAATTACTGAAATTTGTATTAAATTGCAATGATATACCAGACAAAAGCACACAGAATATCTATTACTGAACTGTTAGGAACGACTCAGAACAATTCTAGATTATAACAATGGCATAGATATAAACAAAAACAACAACATTTATTTATATAGCACACTTTCATACAAAAAGTAGCTCAAAGTGCTTTACATAATGAAGAAAAATAAAAGACAAAATAAGAAATTAAAATAAGACAACATTAGTTAACACACTTAAAAATAAATGGCACTAACAAGGGTCAGATGATTATAATTGTTTGCCTTGTGATTGAATTTAAAAAGCTTTCATTTACATTAATCCATTTTCTGAAATCACCTCTTCAACTATAGGTCAAGGAGAGCTAGACCATAATTGGTAGTAATTGGTGCAGGGTAGGAACCATACCTAAATAGAACACCAGTCCATCCCATTCATGTACATACCCAATCTGACTCACACAGTGTCATTTTAGAGTCATCAGTCAATATAATAGTGTGTGTTTGGACTGACAGAATTAAAGGCAATACAAGCAATTGTAGTAGGTTAAGATACCATGCTGCCACATTTTTATCACAATCATCTGAAAGCATTGCTAGGCAACACTAACTAGGCAGCAATCAAATGATGAATGAAAAGGGTAATAAAAGAGAAGTGCACCCTTCATGAAGCACTCTCAACATTTTGCTTTTGCCTTTAACTCAGCCCATTTCTAACTTCAAGTCCTGACAAGTGATTACGTGACCTTGTGGATTTCACTCCTTACAGTTTTGGAGTTTTAGTTTGACCAAAGCTTGTTTTACTTGCTGTATGTGTTTTTAATTAAATATTTACCTTCATTTTCATCAAATCTCCAATTTTCAACCTATGCTTTTTTCAGGGCTTTCATTCTCTGTGTGCACCAACTCTATACATTTGATTCAATATGTCTCACACAACCACCAGGGCACCAAGATTTGCCTGTTACCTCTCCAGTCTTAGTCACTTGATAAGCAGGACGTACACTTTGTCACCCTCAATTTGGACAACTGCACAACTGCATTTTCAACTGCGGCTTTCTGCACAATAAGGTACTTTGAAGCCAGCTCAGCCCATCAGAGGCGTTACTGAGCTGAAAAGTCAAAACTCAAAACACGAGAAAATCATATGCACTATAAATATTATTCAGTTGACTCACAGCATATCATAAGGCTGCAAATCTAAAATGCTTATATTTCTTAGTTACTGAGGAGCTTCGCCCCCTGCTCGCTTCGCTTGCCAACCTCCGTGTTTGGTTTTCCGGATACACACTTTTAAGATTTAGTTTCATTTTTATTTTAGAAATTCTGTAAAAACAATATTTGTAATCTTGCGAGTCCCAATATGCTGAATCTTTTTAATGAGGTCAGGACAGGTTTCTCTGTTTGGAATTTCAGTACAGACAAAACGAGCTACATCATCAGCAGTCAATCATTTTTTTTTTTACAAAGTAAAAAAGTAAGTAGAGTTCTGAATTGGACTCCTGTCTGTAAAGTCGTGCTATTTTCCTCTCACATTTCCAAAAGTACATGGGGTTACCAAGGTGATACCCCAGCTTTTGTCTAGGTTTTTGTACAAGGGCTAGACAGAACGTTTTTGACTCCTGTGGTAAATGTAGCTTTTTAAATAAGCAGACAGATAAATATATATATACATTAACAAAGTAACCAATAAATGCATGTGCAGTAAACTCCGTTTTTGAAATTCTCAAGATTCTTTATTTGTCACATGCATAGTTATACAGGACAACACGCAGTGAAATGCATCCTGATCTGCTTATCAAAAACTGTGCAAAGTTAGAAGAATATCAGTTAGATTAACAAAAAAGTCATAGACTGAAAGATAACAGTATAGTAGAACATAATTCTACTTTATTCACATAATTTTACTTATTTATTAAGTGTTAAGGTGCAATAGTGTAGTAATTATTGTGCAAAACCAAAGTTAGACTGGTGCATAGTTAAATGGGGCAGTCTGTTTGTTGCGCTACTGCGATCTTTACTTTCTTTTTTTATATTTTCTAATTTTCCTACTTTCATATCCTTTAACTTTCTCCACATGTGTATAGCACCAATGTTTTTTGTTTTTTTTTTTTTGAGCCTTTCTTATTTCGGGCTGAATTACTTTCCTTATTTTCTGAATTTGCACCTCGATTATTCTTTTTTGCTCTTTTTTTTTTCTCCACGCTGCTTTCTTCTTCATATAGATGTCGACATTTCATTTATAACGTACTGTCCTTATACGCTTTATATGCACTGAGAGCCCTGGATCTGTGTATGCTCAAATCCTTCACAAGACTGAATGTTTTGCTGCCTATTGTCCTGTTTAATAGATTGTAAATAGGGCGTGTCTTTGGTCTCGTGGGTGTTTAAAATGTCGTCCGAGAAGATCACGTATTGTAGACTTGCTTTTCCATTCCAGGATTTTCTTTTATATATAGAGAGAAATAATAGATATGAAGACTAAATGTCGAGACGGAAAGATATTTGTAATAATGGAGCTTAAATACAATTGCTTTTAAATATATGGTCAAATGTGTGACTACATGTCAAAAGCATCATGAGTTGCTGATGAACACCGATCACTGGCCTGGATACCACAAATTGGTTGCTTTGATCTAATGCATTTGAAGGTAGGCAGGCCACCATTCTATGCAAGTACATTTTTTTGTGATGTGTAATATGAATGCAGATACTGAAGATTCCACTGTAAGCCTCCACTGAAATCCCACTTCAAAACAAAAGGCATCTAGAGCTGTAGGAAGATAACCAAAGAGCCTTGTTTGGCTCTTTGTTGGAGGTTGAATAAAGCAGTATTTAATAAACATTTTTTTGAAGTTTAATCAAACACAAGGAAATATGTTAGCAAAAGGTCTAAATGTAAAAAGAATTATGATCTTAGAAAAAAAAAAAAACAATTTAGCTTGACACCTACAAAAATGTAATTATTCAATGAACAGAATAAAAATAAAATATGTTGCAGATTAACTTTTCAATCTTGTTCTTTATATTTCTGTTTTCGGATATTTGTTAATTATTAAGACCTCCATGGCAGCAGGTCTCATTCAGTCTATGCTCTCCATCATGTATTTCATTTATCAATTAAAATTAAACACTTTTAAATCCAAACAATGTACAACAGGTCCAGTATTTCTTTATTTTTCTCATTTATTGACATACTGAGGCCACTATACTGCTCTATTGTGAGGCATTGTCTCAAAAGAGTTATGGTTAGCCAGTGATGTTTAATCACATTAATGAAGCCAGTTCCTTTTGTTTCTTATTTCCCCATTAGGCAGAACCACTTATCCGTTGTTCTTGTTATGATATAAAAAGAACCCGAGGTTAGCTGTTAAATGTTAGGAACCATGTGTACTTATTGACCTAACAAACACACCAACATCCAGGTGCTACCTTCAATGTTTTATTAATTACATAACAAGTTCATTATTCTCTTTTGCCACTGTGTTATTTGCTTTTGTTTTAATTAAACATTGCAGAAAGCCACTGTGTAAATTTGTGACTATGACATCTTGAATTTACAGTCAGATAGAGAAAAATGTCTTAGCTTATATTTAAATAAGACTCACATCTGTAGTTTTAATAGTCTGGCAGCAAAACTACATACTTTTATGAACTCTGTCGTATAGATTACAAAGAATGATAATAAGCCTTGTGATTGCCGAAACTAATTCTTCATACTGAAATGTGGTCATTACGTTATAGTCGTTCAAAAAGACAAGTTTAAAAAATGGAAGTGATGAACATCCATAAACAACAAAAGTGCTCCAAAGACCTCACTACTCAATCAATTTTAAGAAAGGCAGTAAGGCCTTCATTATTGGCTACATATCTGGTTACAATGTTAACACTCCAGTCACAAAAGAATCTGTCTTAAATGAGAATAGAATATAAATTAGACATGATTCAAATTGTTCATTTGATTATTATAGGGAGAAAAAAATTTAAACCAAGAAACTGGCATGGAAATCTGAACTCTAAACAGGGGGGGTCAAACAATTTAAAATAAAATTAATGATTAACTTATATATACTGGTTAGCTAATTTAATAGGGTGGGGGTCCTATATTTGTCTTCAGTATAGCCTGAAATTGTTGAGGCATGTAGTCAATAAGGAGCTCAAAAATGTAGCATGCAGGCTGAAATCAACATTGCCAAGGGTATGTCCTGTAACTGACCTCTACTTCAAACAGATCTTCAGTCTCATTTTATAGACTGCCAACTGGAATGAAATAAGCTGTTTGGTGACTTTAATTCATTAAACTGAATCCACCGTTGGGTTTCTGGAAGCATTCTACCACCCTATTATGGATCTGATTATAGTATCACTGAAAAACTTCATTTGCACAAACAACTGCCATGAAAGTGAAGCTGAGATACTGTATACTGTACCATTCAAATGGTATTCTACTGATACCAAAAAATCACTTCTGTGTCATAAAAACATACCACCAGCATGCCCAGCTGAACTAGCAGGGTGGATCTCTAGAGTCATGCAGTCTACTATATCTTAATCCTCTAGTAGGTAAGAAACAGCTGAAATTTGGATTAATCTGACCAGGCAATGTCTTTTCAATCTTCCAGTGTCCCATGATGGATTTGCCTTCTGTGTGTATGTACAATATTTCATTTTTTGGCTGACAAGCAGAACTCAGTCAAGCAGTTAGATACATTACCCAATCAGGCACATTAACATTTGTTCTTTGGTATATCACATTTGGCATCACCAGATTTACTCACTTGTTAGGATGACCAGTTATTTATTACTCTACAAAATTTGAGTCATCTCCATTGCTCCTTTCATCAAAGGCCTGCTATTGGTCAAAGGAACTCGATTGAATATTTTGGGGATGTGTCCTATTCAATACACTTGCTATGTGTGAAAACCCCAGGTGAGTTACTGTTCCTGATACTAGCAAAAAACAAAGGGGGCAGATGTACCTGGCAAGAGTATCAGAAAGAGCAGGTGTAGCTTTAAAAAAAAATAAAAATAAAAATAAAAAATCTCTTAACTGAAATGCCTGACTCTTAAAATTACCTGAATGAGCTGGTGATCGTTTAATATACGATCTACGACTAAGTCTATTTAAGTACAATACAAATTTTTGTATTTTTTTTTGTAAGAAAGCATTCCAAAACTTCAATAATATCCATTTATTTGTAGCTTTAGTATAGTATTACATACAGAAGTAACTACTGTATTCTAAATAGGTAATATTTTGATGTTTTGATACTCATATTAATTTAATTTATATTATCATTTCACAGAGTCACACAAAGGGAATAAATGTCTAAACCAAATTACCTACTGCATGTGTGTTGGGATAGCAAGTTGGTTCCAAAAGCTTCCAAAAGCACGGCACACAAAATATTAGTCATTTTACATAGCATATTCCTTTGAGAGATCTCCTTTTGGACTGTTCATAATTCTTTTACTATTTTTAAGCAAAACATATAACTCTGCAAAAATAAAGGAAGAATGTATTTTATTCTCTAAATATGGACTGTTTACTTTGTATTATGATATGCTCAATTTGGGACTTCATAAATACCTGTACCATTGCTTTGAAACCTGTATTTCAGACACTAAATAAGGTCATGGAAAACGCTGTTCTAGAAAAAAAGGCCTGCAGACATCTTATATGACACATCCATCACTGTTTACAAAACAAGTGAAAGAAAATAAGATCAGTTTCATGTCAGCACTTTATCAGTTAATCTGCAGAGTCATGTAGTTGAAGTGCAGACTCTGATGACTTTCAAGCAATCTGGATGAGAGGCAGGGCCAGGTTAGCCTTTAGGTAACATAACAAGCTTATTGAAGTTAATGGTCCCTGCTTAACTGTAAAATTTCTTATGCTCTAAAACATTAGTTTGGTGTGCAAACAATTGTCCCAGGTTTTGCTGGGATGTGTACTTTAGCTCATTTCCAAATTTATTACCTAACACTTAACTTTCTTTTTAAAACTTGCCAATTATTTTAAAAAGCTACCATGGTCTTTGATCACATCATCCTTGATAATTAAAATAGATTGCTATTTATTTATGAGATTCCTATAAGCATCTTTTAGAACTTTTGTTGAGGCAGAAAGGCATGTGTATACATAGAAGTCATATGTTAATAATAATAATAATAATTCTTTACATTTATATAGCGCTTTTCTCACTACTCAAAGCGCTCTCCACACAGGGAGGACCCAGGAAACGAACCCACAATCTCCTTACTGCAAAGCGGCAGCACTACCACTGTGCCACCTGTGAGGATGTTAGAGAAATACAAATTCCATAAAGACTTCAAGAACCTCTATATCTTCAATATAGAGGCAAAGAAGGTTCTGAGAGAATGTTTTAGAACTACAGACTGGGATATCCTGCTGGGATCACATAGTGAGAACATTGAGGAAGTTGTTGACTGCACTACTGACTACATCAACTTCTGTATGGACATTGGAGTTCCAGTAAGAACTGTACGCTGCTATGCTAACAACAAGCCATGGATTACAAGTGACATCAAGGGCCTTTTGAACCAGAAGAAAAGGGCTTTCAAAGGCGGTGATCAGCATGAGCTCAAGCGCGTGCAGAAGGAACTCCGAGTCCAGCTCAGGGCGGCGAAGGAGCAATACAGGAGAAAGCTGGAGCAGAAGTTGCAGAATAACAGCATGAAGGAAGTGTGGGATGGGATGAAGATCATCACTGGCTGCAGCTCGAAGCGGGGTACCACCATCGAGAGAGACGTGAAGACAGCAAACCAAATGAACAACTTCTTTAACAGGTTTGACCACCCTAACCCACTCTCACTCTCACCTCGGAGTACTGCACCCTCCACAAATCCTTCTGCTGATACCAGCATAGGAGAGACATCCCCACCCATAATTACAACAGCGCAAGTGAGTAGAGAGCTGAGGAGACTTCGTGCCAGCAAAGCAGCGGGTCCAGATGGAGTATCGCCACGACTGCTGAAGGTCTGTGCATCGGAGCTGGGGGGTCCTCTACAGCGCATCTTCAACTTGAGCCTGGAACAGGGGAGAGTCCCGAGGCTTTGGAAAACATCTTGCATCACCCCAGTCCCAAAGGTATCACGTCCTAGTGAGCTGAATGACTTCCGGCCTGTTGCTCTGACATCACATGTGATGAAGACCATGGAGAGGCTGCTGCTTCACCACCTGAGACCACAGGTTCAACACGCCCTCGACCCCCTGCAGTTTGCATATCAGGAGAAGGTGGGAGAGGAGGATGCCATCATCTATATGCTACATCGATCCCTCTCCCACTTGGACAGAGGCAGTGGTGCTGTAAGAATTATGTTTCTAGACTTCTCTAGCGCCTTTAACATAATCCAACCTCTGCTCCTTAGGGACAGCTTAGCTGACAGAGATGGGAGTAGATTCATACCTAGTGGCATGGATCGTGGACTATCTTAAAGACAGACCTCAGTATGTGCGTCTTGGGAACTGCACGTCTGACATTGTGGTCAGCAGCACAGGAGCGCCACAGGGGACTGTACTTTCTCCGGTCCTGTTCAGCCTATATACATCGGACTTCCAATACAACTCAGAGTCCTGCCACGTGCAAAAGTTCGCTGATGACACTGCTATCATGGGCTGCATCAGGAGTGGGCAGGAGGAGGAGTATAGGGACCTAATCAATAAATTTGTTAAATGGTGCGACTCAAACCACCTACACCTGAACACCAGCAAAACCAAGGAGCTGGTGGTGGATTTTAGGAGGCCCAGACCCCTCATGGACCCCGTGATCATCAGAGGTGACTGTGTGCAGATGGTGCAGACCTATAAATACCTGGGAGTGCAGCTGGATGATAAATTAGACTGGACTGCCAATACTGATGCTCTGTGTAAGAAAGGACAGAGCCGGTTATACTTCCTTAGAAGGCTGGCGTCCTTTAACATCTGCAATAAGATGCTGCAGATGTTCTATCAGACGGTTGTGGTGAGTGCCCTCTTCTACGCGGTGGTGTGCTGGGGAGGCAGCATTAAGAAGAAAGACGCCTCACGCCTGGACAAACTGGTGAGGAAGGCAGGCTCTGTTGTTGGCATGGAGCTGGACAGTTTGACATCTGTGGCAGAGCGACGGGCGCTCAGCAGGCTCCTATCAATTATGGAAAATTCACTGCATCCACTAAACAGTGCCATCTCCAGACAGAAGAGCAGCTTCAGCGACAGACTGCTGTCACTGTCCTGCTCCACTGATAGACTGAGAAGATCGTTCCTCCCCCAAACTATGCTACTCTTCAATTTCACCCGGGGGGGGGGGGGGGGATATGGGGGGCACTGGGGGAATCGGGTGGTAAACATTAACATTATACAAAGATATTGTCTGTTTTTTACCTGAATTATTATCAATCTTTAATTTAATATTGTTATTTGTATCAGTAAGGTGCTGCTGGAGTATGTGAATTTCCCCTTGGGATTAATAAAGTATCTATCTATCTATCTATCTAAAGTCACAACACAATCAGGAACATTGCAGAATATATCTATCAAATCATGCTTCATAAATTAATTAACAACAAAAATATTAAAAGAGAAAGAAAAGAACAATATCACAGAGTTCTGATTTTAAACTTGTATATCTAAGTATGCTACAAACTCTAATGGCAAATGGTAGAATCATTTAGACAGTCTTTTTATTAAATTTCAGTAGCACACACTGTTCTGCAGGAATAGTGAAATGATTTTGAAAATAAAGACACTGGCAAATATCAGGCAGCAATACTGGCTGAACAAACAAACTGTACAAAGACAGACAGCACCCCACTCAGGAACTGAACCGTCAGGCACTCATGCTATCCATTCTCCATTTCTAGGAAAAAGGAACTACAGTGTCAGACATTATTGCAGAAGAGCAAGATGACACAGAGAAATTCAACCATCCTATAAAAATGCTCTACCTTTTAAAAAACATCTGCACTCTTATTATTTCACTCAGATTTTACTTTTAGGACAGAAACACTGGACTATTTCAGTTTGCCTGTGCCCTTCTTCTTTCGCAAACAATCAACAGTAAGATTACTGTTAAGTCATTATTTTCTGTGGTACGTGCTGTGCAATACTACAATGCCTTTATTTTTTTTTTAATATTAATGTTTCAGAAAGAAATAGATTTTATTGTGGAAAAATAATAATTATTGACAAAAATCAAGGGTAACTCTTTAAATGCAAAAGACAAATGTGAAATCTGTGTATTATAAAATATAAAAGATCAAACACATGAAATGTCATAGCTTAACAGGTTTTTGCATGAGCACTTATTTGTATGTTTACAAGTTCTGCTATTCAGAAGAGCACAACCTGAGGTGGGAACAAACTGGAGAATAAGCTAGAGAAAAAGCCACCAGTGGACTGAAATGAGTAACAGTGTTCTAAGACAAATCAAAAGAATCCATAGCATAGAATGTATGTATCTTCAGTGCAAAAAGGGTACAAAAGCCACAGCCAAGGTAAAGAATGGCACGCACAAATGTTCTGCCATAAAAAAAAAAAAAATACAATTTCTTTGTTACTCTACATACTAAAATGATAAGGGGTCCAATTTCAGTGCTGGATTTGCCTATTTATACTCAATCTGAGATCAATACACTATGTAATTTGAAAACCTGACTGTCTAAAACCATGTAAAAAACTATCAGATTTTGAATTACATTAATAATCTTAAGTTAATTAAGAAAATAAACTGTAAGCAGGATTCTTTTGACATATGCATTCCATCTACCAATGGCTGTTAAAATTACAATATGTATAACAATGCTGGTGCCAGGACAAATGAATTTACAATACAAATAAATCAAATATTTTCAATTTGCCAAAAATATACTTGAAACTGCAAAAACCAACAGACTACATCACAGCGAACATAACTTTATCCTGCACAATGCCACAGGTTTGTATTTCAACAATTTAAATACAAGTGGCATTTACAAACATGTGAAAAGTTTCACCAACTGTTTTTTTTTTTTCTTTTTTTAATATTTGTTGTGCGTTCATTTGCAATTTTATTCCCTCTATGGAATGATTTCATGACTGGCACAACCAGTACCAAATACTTTCCTGCAGGGCTTTTTCCTTTCTCTGGACATATTTTTGACATTGCTGGATGAAACTCAATTGCAGGTACAGTATTGTGATACTAAAGAGATTGTGAAGGTGAGAAATTCTCTCTGGGTTCACACTAGCAGAAAGCTTCTTTTTCCTTTAAAAGCTGTTTCTCTGAAAGAAAAAATAACACCCTTCTGTCTTTTGAAAAAAAAAAAAAATTGCCCATTTTTAAATAGACATCAGAGTTGATAAAAGGTCTAAAAAAAAAAAAAAAAAAAGAGAACTTGTAAACTTACCAATGGTTATAAATACGCCAGTTCCTACATCCTATCATGTTATCTATGACAAGGTATGGAAAAATAAACAAGGCTTGAATATACATTATAGATATTAGTTAGGGCTCAGTACAGCACCGCCTGTTGATATACTATGGAACTCCACACTGATGGTTTGTATGTTATGTGCATTCTAATACTGAAGATTCTTTTCGGGATCACTGGGAGTTAACTGTAGTGAATGGCATTACATATTTCACTCTGAAAATGCTAAATTCAGTAACAAATAATTGAATGAGCTGACCGTGACTGTATCTATTCTGGCTTTTATACATTGACTTCCATTTACCACTGATCTATACTGAGGCTCTTAACAGTAATGAAATACATACAATATGAGCAGTACTCCACTATCGTCGTTTGCATATAAAGTGAAGAAAGCTACTTGGGGACTGGTGTCAAAATAATCATAATGTATATGATTTTAATAATATTGTAATAACAATATTTTATTTCATTAACACAAAAAATACTAATAGCCTGAGTGTAGCTAACTAGCTACAATGTGAAGTCCCAGCTTTTTACTCTCTTTAAGAACCTAAGAAAGTCACTTAAAATCTCTATGATCCAAATGTATAAAATATAAGTAAACAATTTTAACAGAGGTCCTCCTAATTCAGTTTGTTCACAAGAGATGTAAATTATTTACTTCATGAGACAGAAGTACACAATAAACAAGAATAGTTGTGCTGAATATTAAAAGTCTAAATGTTCTCGATTGTAAAAGAAATTTGTCATTTTTTGCCCTCTGATAGATGTCCAAAGTACACTAGATCCTTGTTTAAGGATCAAAAATTAAACATAACATTATATTTGGAATCACTGACCTTGAAATAAGTCTAAAATGATAATCCACACATTTATGTTTGAAAGTTGCCTTTTTTAGCATTTTGGGAGTGGCTCTTAGAGGGCTTAGGACCACAAGTAAAGAATCAAATATCAAAAAATATTACCATATTCATGATGAAATAGCATAAAACGACAATCCACATGCATATAATACCGATTATTTTATCAAAGCTCTGTGAAAAGGAGTAACTTTGACCTCTCGTTTCCCACTGGCGCTGATCCCCTGGGTTTGGTTGATGTTACATGCATGATTTCAGGTTTTTCTGATTGTTTCTGCTGAAGACACCAATTAATTTTTTTATAAAGGTGTAATTTCCTGCACAAAATACAGAATAAAAATTGCCTAAAAATTACAATTTTTCTGTTCTTGAGAGACAAAAATAAGGGAGGGGAACTCCAAAAAACACAATGTATTGTATAACTAAACATGAGGGGGATGGGGGTTCTCATACTCATGACCAACACCAGTAAAAAAATACTGACATGATTTCAGTGTTCTTAAGTAGTTATGATCATAATATTATGATTTTGAAGTCACTTTGCTTTAAGGTATGTGCAGCTATCCAACAATACGTTATGCCTACAATGTTGGTTCAAGTAATCTGGAAGCAAGTAAATTATGTGTCTGAATTTTAAGTTTTAGGTTAATGAGAAACAGGTTTTTGATGTACACAAACATGTCATGAAGTATACAAACATGTCATGAGGTTAAACAACATTCTCTGCAGCTGTAGAATATCAATGAAAAAAAGAAAGTAAACAAATTTTCAACAATCCTTTACTAAGTTGTATGGCGACTAGATGGAAAGAACAGCAATGTATCTTTTGTCCTTGGAAGATGAGGCGACAATCTTCTTCATACAACATATTTTCTTAACAGCACTGTATTATCTAGTTATTAAAACCTGTGCTATCTGACACAAATGAATTTAAATATCTATTGAGCAAAATAATTTTGATAGTCCCACATTCTACTGTATGTGTGGCTTCATATGACAGTTTAGAGAAAACTAATTTTTGGTTTCAAAGTTTCGCTACACTACATTTTTTCAATTACAAATACATGAATGAGTTAAATAATGAATGATATTTACATCACACTTACAGGGACATTCAAAGAGATAACAGATAACAGTTTAAATTCCTTTTTAACAAAATATGTACTTAATATTACATGTAGCTTACAACAAAAAACTTTTAAAATCATTAAAAAAATTTACTTTATGTGGAATGCACAGGATGAGCATATCCACAAAATAAAGGAAATAAGGAAAGTTGATAAGAGTCTGATGACTGTAACAGCCTGCTGTTTAAAACCTCTCCAAGTCACGATGCTCAGCATGATCTCCACAAACTGTACATGGCCTTGCCTCACATGGAGAGGAAGCCAGCACAGTGTTGAAATTCAACAGCTTTTACAACAAAAATTGACTGACTACATCCAATTCATAAATTAATTGTGAATTGCACAATTAGGGATATACAAAGACAGGCCGACCTATTCACTCATTTACACAGGGTAAATTAAGTCTCTTTAATAAAAGAAACAGTAAATATTTGAAATCACAGAAGTTAAATCTTGAACAATTAACAATTTATTTTCAAAATCATTTCACCAAGTCAGGATCACAGGATAATATAATTTGACAGAATTTTATTTGGAAGTGCACTGTATAAGGTTTACATGGTGATTTTTAATAATAAGCCAAAAAAAAATAAATAATAAATAAATGTAATCTGTACTCCTAGGATGTGTGAGTGACTGTACTCTGTCCTGTCCTGTCTTGGGATTGGTTTCTAACAAAAGCTGCAAGAAAGGGGTCTGTCCCCCAAAATCCCAGAACTGGATTAAAAATGTTTTAAACGCATTATATTATAATAAAACACATTTCTTGAATCTGATTAATCCAGTTGTAGGCAAACAGGCACCCAGCTGCAATCCTACAAACATTAAGCATTAAGGCAAGATCCATCCCAGGAAACAGTGCCAAAGCACACACTGCTAGGACATAGGAGGTAGCACTTCTATGAAACAAATGAGTTCAAATTCTGGACCATTCTGTCTAGAATTTATATGACGTGCATGTGTCTGGTTTTTTTGGGGGGGGTTTCCAATTTCCTCCCACATTCCATTGATATGCAGGTAAAGTTGGCTAAGCAGCCTAATCTTAGTGAGGTTAGATGCGTCACAGAGTATGCCAAGCAATGAATTGGTGCCCCATTTTAGTGATAGTTTATTCTTTGTGCCAAATTAAGCCATGAAAAGGCAAAGAGTTCCTTGTCCTGGACTAAGTAGTTAACTAAAAAAAAATATGGATGTGTAAATAATAAAAGTACAGTGATAAGCACTGACAACTAAGTGAGGTTCCAACACATCAGGACCATGAACTTAACAAAAGAATGAAATAATTTCATGGTAGTACAAGAATGGATAATGGATACACTCAACACTATGGTCAATTTCAAATCGTCGACTACCCTAACCAGTACATTTTCGGTCATGTGGGAGTAAAACTGGAGTACCTGAAGAAAACCCCAAACAGGCATGGGCTGAACATGCATACCTCACACAGACAACAACTGGGAACAGAATTTGAATCCAACATGTTAGACCAAAGTAACCTGTACTCCAGCATGCCACCCTAATATGCAGTTTTCACATTTTCCCTAGTGAGTTTGTGTGTGTACATGTGAAAGTGATGCACTGCCATTCCACCCAGAATTGTTTTCAAACTCCACCAACAGCAAGTAGCCTCCAGGTCATTCTGACCATGTAATGGAAAATGTGAGTTTTGAAAATGAATGGACAGATCCATAATTATTTTAAACATAAGATATTAGTTTAAAAAAAAGTTCCCAAGATAAGCTCATCATGCTTTTCTTCCAGCGCAACTTCAATTTTTTTTGTAATAAAAAGAAACAAAAGAAAGCACAGATTTCATTAAAAAAGAAATACTGTAATTATATATAGTACATATATTGTTATGGTAGGTGGAACTATTTAAACTGTTACAACAGAAATAAGGAGATGTACTGCATAAGCTCCACATGAAAAAGGCAGAAATGAGAACACAGAAAAACATCTTCCAAAAGGTCAGGCAGAACTAGGATAACACAGTCAGTCAAAGAAATAAAAAATACAAGCCTTAGCTATGCTTTTGGTGAAATGAAAAGTAGTGAAAATGAGGATTTGAGAGTTAATTTACTAGAACATTTGCACCTGATGTTCTGGGTTCTTTCCTCCGATTTTAAAATGGGGTCCCTTTTGCAACTGTAATAAAATAGTAATTATGCACAAATCTTCCAAGCAATGGGTTTTGCAACTTACTGTAAAAGATGATTATAAGATTTTCGTCTGAGAGAGAAAACACAAACAAAATGAAAAATACAGATCACAAGCTGAAAAAAAGATGCTGCAAGTGATTTCACACATAGCAGAATTGACAATGGACAGGTACACTTAATTGTTAAGATACGTGTATTTGTGTCTGTTGTAATGCAGTTTACTTGGTTGAGGATGGAGAAATTCAAATCAGTACACATTTATTTACTGAATTCCCTTATTCCAGGGCAAAGCCATGGAGAACTGGATCCTACCCTAATAGCACCAAGCACAAGGTAGGAGCCAACTCTGGTAGGATTCCTATCCATTACATACCACACTCACACAAGGGTAATTTAAAATGCACAGTTAAGATGACATAAACTTATTTGGAATGGTAGAGGAAATCTGCACGGCCATAAAAAACATGAGAAGACAACAGACTGAGAACTGAATGCAAGTACCTAGGGCTTAGATGAAGCAGAGCAAACATCTACGCCCAGTTTCTTAAAATTAAGCTGTAGTATGTCAGCTTAAAATTCTGAAACTACATCTTTTCTAAGCTAAAAATAAAACAAATAATATTTATTATATATATATATATATATATATATATATATATATATATATATATACACACACACACATACATACATACATACACACACACACACATATATACACACACAGTGCATCCGGAAAGTATTCACAGCGCATCACTTTTTCCACATTTTGTTATGTTACAGCCTTATTCCAAAATGGATTAAATTCATTTTTTTCCTCAGAATGCTACACATAACACCCCATAATGACATAATGACAAGTAAAAAAACTTTACTTTAGGTTTTTGTAAATTTATTAAAAATAAAAAAAAATGAGAAATCACATGTACATAAATATTCACAGCCTTTGCTCAATACTTTGTTGATGCACATTTGGCAGCAATTACAGCCTCAAGTCTTTTTGAATATGATGCCATAAGCTTGGCATATCTATCCTTGGCCAGTTTCACCCATTCCTCTTTGCAGCACCTCTCAAGCTCCATCAGGTTGGATGGGAAGCGTCGGTGCACAGCCATTTTAAGATCTCTCCAGAGATGTTCAATCGGATTCAAGTCTGGGCTCTGGCTGGGCCACTTAAGGACATTCACAGAGTTGTCCTGAAGCCACTCCTTTGATATTTTGGCTGTGTGCTTAGGGTCGTTGTCCTGCTGAAAGATGAACCGTCGCCCCAGTCTGAGGTCAAGAGCGCTCTGGAGCAGGTTTTCATCCAGGATGTCTCTGTACATTGCTGCAGTCATCTTTCCCTTTATCCTGACTAGTCTCCCAGTCCCTGCCGCTGAAAAACATCCCCACAGCATGATGCTGCCACCACCATGCGTCACTGTAGGGATGGTACTGCCTGGTGATGAGCGGTGCCTGGTTTCCTCCAAACGTGACGCCTGGCATTCACATCAAAGAGTTCAATCTTTGTCTCATCAGACCAGAGAATTTTCTTTCTCATTGTCTGAGAGTCCTTCAGGTGCCTTTTGGCAAACTCTAGGCGGGCTGCCATGTGCCTTTTACTAAGGAGTGGCTTCCGTCTGGCCACTCTACCATATAGGCCTGATTGGTGGATTGCTGCAGAGATGGAAGGTTCTCCTCTGTCCATAGAGGACCTCTGGAGCTCTGACAAAGTGACCATCGGGTTCTTGGTCACCTCCCCGACTAAGCCCCTTCTCTCCCGATCGCTCAGTTTAGATGGCCGGCCAGCTCTAGGAAGAGTCCTGGTGGTTTCAAACTTCTTCCACTTACGGATGATGGAGGCCACTGTGCTCATTGGGACCTTCAAAGCAGCAGAAATTTTTCTGTAACCTTCCCCAGATTTGTGCCTCGAGACAATTCTGTCTCGGAGGTCTACAGACAATTCCTTTGACTTCATGCTGGGTTTGTGCTCTGACATGAACTGCCAACTGTGGGACCTTATATAGACAGGTGTGTGCCTTTCCAAATCAAGTCCAATCAACTGAATTTACCACAGGTGGACTCCAATTAAGCTGCAGAAACATCTCAAGGATGATCAGGGGAAACAGGATGCCCCTGAGCTCAATTTTGAGCTACATGGCAAAGGCAGTGAATACTTATGTACATGTGCTTTCTCAATTTTTTTATTTTTAATAAATTTGCAAAAATCTCAAGTAAACTTTTTTCACGTTGTCATTATGGGGTGTTGTGTGTAGAATTCTGAGGAAAAAAATTAATTTAATCCATTTTGGAATAAGTCTGTAACATAACAAAATGTGGAAAAAGTGATGCGCTGTGAATACTTTCCGGATGCACTGTATATATATATATATATATATCATAGTTTACTGTCAAATAAAGCAAAGAGCACGTGACACATGTTTCACCCTCATTTGGGCTCATCACCCACACAATTCAGGTCGTCAAGACTCAGACTACGAATGCAATGTGTATATATTAAACAGCTTTAGCACATTGGTGAAAATTTTGAAACACTAGCATTCCCCTTTAAAGCTTTCCAATGTGTCACAAAATCTTTTAAAGGATGAGATTTCTTCTGACTGCAAATGCAACATGTCTCTTTTTGCTTTCTGTTGCGATGGCAGAAGAGGCAACATGTAAATGAAAATTCAAAATAAATGCCTTAACATAAACTAACAGCTCTTGCTTTCTAATCCATTTAAACAATATCTGAACATACTTATTCCAAACCATGTACATAGATGATCCATGACTTCTTCACTAGCCTCACCTTCTCTCCCACCTCTTGTCTGCTGTACCTAAAAACCCTATGTCAAGAACTCACTGTCATATCAGCCACATGAGGAGAGAATCAAATCAGTGTCACAATACCCTTTCTTTACCCTTCAACAGAAGCTCAACACAAAAGCAAGTAGACCTGTGTCACACCAAGTCTTTTCACATTTACATACAGTATATATAAAAAACACACACACACACATGCAGGATATAATATAGTGGTAAATCATCTTTGGATCAGGTTTACTACAGAGAGAGACAGAGAGGTTAGGAGCACGCGCTGATACAGCGCATTGCTGCACCCACCACGTGACAAATCAACTCAGGATCCCCAGATTAGGACCCAAGTGCAGTCATGCAATGGGTGACACCTCAGCATCACACTAGTTCAGATGGAATGGAACAGTGTGAGGTTTTTTTTTTTTTTTTATGGTGGCTGGAGTGCCAATTCTGCCACCAACCCCCAGGTTTTTCCCTGCAGGTTGGAGGGCCTACTTGCAGGGCTGGATGTAGATTAACCCAAGATGAAACAATTGCAGGTTAAGGGCTGCTCTGGGGTCCAATGGAGTAGAGTCACTTCGGGCGTTTACGGGATTTGAACCGGCATCCTTCCAATTACCAGTGCAGATCCCTACCTCAGAGCCACCACTCCACCCTACACTACGCACTACATAAAGGCACTAAATAAAGTCACATTGTTATCTTAAATTTTTTTTTTGTTTGTTTGTTTGGTCAGTGAAAGCTTTCTACCCATACCGCCAAACTCATCTCAATCATGTGATTTCCCAGAGGACTTAAACGGGTTTACCTTACTAAAAATGAAATAAATCACTTTTGCACTATAAATTTCTGAAAAGTCATATATATGTGCAATTACATTATTAAAAGCTGTAACAGTGCCTTGCACTATGACCTTTACAACAAAAGATGCTATATAACAGAAAGAGATGGCTTCACTATCACACAAGGTTAAAGTTTCCTATTTCAGGGTCACAAGTGTATGAGACATATCCATTTCATTTTAATACTGCAATTACTGGTCAAAGTGCACCTAATGAGTGGTGTGTAGTGAAATGCCAGCAGCAAAGTATGAAAAACCTAAGTAAAATGGACCATTGCTCATAAGTATGTTGATAACCACTAACAAAAATTAAAAATTCTATGAAAAACTTCAAACAAATGTGGAGTGTGTCAAAGGATTCCCACACTCCTACTTACTATTCTCACCATGCAGTTTTGAGATAAACAAAATCAGACTTCTACATGATTGCACTGATGCTTTAAACTAGAAAGTGTTGGTGGATGGAGAAATTTGGAAGTCAAAATAAATTTAATATTAAATAAATATTAAATAAAATTAATTTCTAGACAGTTATAAGAAAGTCCTTTAATGAAAAGAAAGATCCAGTATTTCAAAAATAATAACTCGGAAGGGTACAGAAGCCTAAAACAAACCTACAGACCTCTCTGAACCTGCCTATCATGTAGAGTCTGCTTCTTTTGCATACATCAATATTGCTTTAAAAAAACACTCCTCCTGCTCTCTATCTCCATATTCTCCCAATCTCTCTGGCTTCTCTTCCTCTTAGTACTTGAGCTCTTATATCATGCAGCTCTACCATCTCCAAGGTTTCTAGTGTGGGGCCAGAAGAGAAATTTAAGGCTCATTCAGGAACAACTTCTGGGGAAACACACAAATCATTCCAGAGTCAGAAATGGTCTAGCAAAATCCAAAGGATGTCTTCCTATAACTTTTCCTTTAAACATGTGCCCTAATTGTCCCTTAAAGGGCAAAGCCACCATAATACAGTCTATTATCTACAATGAGCAGGAAACCGTGTATAGGTTTAACAAGATAGATTTTGCTATCTGTTGCTGGGAAAGACCCTTGCTTTATATCCCTATTATTGCCCCACGGAATTCCATTTGTGTCCGTTTCTCTGTCCATTACAATAGGTCATAAAACCACCATTGGTGGTGGTCTATTAACAATAATGATGCAGTTGTTGCCAGTGCAGAAACCACTAAGGCACCTCACGGTCTGCCTACACTGCATAAAATTACCATCAGTTATGGACCCTATCAAGAACTGCCACAATAAATATGTGTGTAAATCCATTCACCCACCTATGCTTTAACTAATCCAGCCTTTTCCAATTTTAGGGTTGCAAAGAATGGATCATAATTTCCAAACTTTTTTTACTATCATTAAACATCACTGAATCAGTCTTTATAAACAAACATAAAGCCTCTGTATTATTTTATATTATACTACAATATGCAACCATACAGAGAACTGCACATATTATTATCACTTAAAACAAATGTGGGCTACACTGCTGGAGTGGTTGGAATGGATGATTTGTTAGAAGTGAAAGCCTCACTGTGTGGGTGGGTTTTACTATTGATTGTTTTTACACATTAAAGCTAACTTGTATATAGCAATTGTTCAAGGGCTACATACCAGTACAGTAATAACCCCTGCTACCTCACTGCTCCAGAGTCCGGGAAACAAATCCTAGCCATTGGGAGTTTACAAATTCTCCCCATGTCCTTACAGTTCTTTCTTAGATTCCCTGATTTTCCTCCCAAAGAAGTCTGTACTAGGTTACTTGGTGGTTTGGAATTAACAACTCATGAGTAAGTGTGAGCATGTGTGCGTGTACCCTGCAAGAGAATGGCACTCTTTCCAATGGTGGTTCCTACTTTGTTGCTGATGTGTTGGGATCGGCTACACCATACCAATTCTGAAATTCACAGAACTCACTACAATTCACTACAGTTGCAATAAGCATACTCTGTACAAACATCACAGGTAATATTTTTAGTCCTAAAAGATACAGAAGTAATGATTTTATTTCAGGGTGAGAAAGGCAGACAGATTTATCTACTGTAGATATTAGTATTTTTCACCAAATGCATCAATCAGACATCTCAATTAGAAAGAACAGTGGTTTACCTTTTTAGAAGTCAGTTATTTTAAAAAGCACACCATGAAAGCAGTGCGCAAACTGGCACTCAAAAGTTAAATCATTCAAACATTGTTTTAATCTTTTCCTTGATGGCCACTGTCAGAACCTATCCCATTAAGAAACAACCCTGGAAGAGATGACAGATAAAGTTGTGCCATAGTGTATCGTCCAACATAAAACAGAATTTCCACAGCAAACAAAATATTACAGGATACACAGAATAAAATGGAAATGGTGCAAAACAGTTATGTTTTGTTATACATAATGATGGTAGTTAACTTTTCATTAAATAAAAAAAAATCAAAAAAGTAATTAGTATAATTTGGCAAAAAAATGCCTTCAGTGACGTCACTTGCCTGGGATGAAAGAGATCCAGTGCTGAAATGCAAATTAAAGCTTAACAGTGAATAATGGCAGCAGAGCCAATTCTGCTCTACAAAACATAGGAGCAACAATACAGAACATTTCATATGGTTCTTTTTTTTAAAATTATTTTTACTTATTAACTTTACTGAGATAACTGCATAATAATTACAGAAAAAAAAATGACGACATAAGGAAACTATACAGTTAATTAACACTTTTTAAAGTGCTGCTATATTAATGCTAAAGCAACAGTTAAAAGGGAAACCTAAACCACTGAGCTACTCTATTATACATCCATCCATCCATTTTAAAACCTGAACAATCCTATCCTCACACAAGACACACACTGCACAGCCCTCTCACAATGGGACAATAAAAAAAAAAAAGTTTTCCTATCAGATATGGCATCACAACTTAATTAGTTCAATTCTGCCATACACTTCTGCAGTATGAACTCAAAAACAATGACCAACACTGGTCATTATTTTATGTAAACTAAAAAATAAGCATGAGGGAGTGAAATATATTTCATATGTTTTCAAGTATCTAATAGTCACAGTACATCTCAACGTATGAGGCAGCAGAGCCAATAAATGTCCTTCCAACCTTATATACTGTGTATTCAGGGTTAAGCTATCTTTAGTGGCAAGCATGCATATGCTCTTTTTGAGGATTCTCTTTTTCTCAAAATCAAAATATACATACTGCCTGGCAAATTATAGATTAAAAACTGTCTCAACGTGAGTGAAAGCATAGCCTTCTAAACATTTGTGGAACTGTTCTTTCATCCGACAACCTCATAATATGTTTTGATTCTATGTTAACTGTATTATAACAATAATAATAACAATAGTAATATAACAATAACTGTATTATTTTTCATACGAGTCTGTATCCATGATTTTTATGTTTATGCCACTCTGTGCATCTAAATCACCCCTTATCTGATCCAGTGTAAAATCTAAGACTTGGTTCTGTTGAATAGCAGGAATAGCCTATGGACTGAGAACACTCTTTTAGACACAGACTGCTTTACACTATGTCAATTTACACTCACTAATTAAAATGTGTATCTTTTCGATGTGGGAAATCCCAACTGTATGACTTAATCTTCTTACTGGCAGACTAGACATCATGTAATATAAAGACAGAGTTAAGTGGGAACTTGGAACTGTAGTCATAAAAGAACATTTTTTAATGCATTATACAACTAAAGCTGCACACTGTGTTTGAATAGGCATGGTGGAGAGTAGAAGGCTTTCACAGAAAAATAACTAAATTGTGTAACTGTTTAACCCAAGTACCTTTGACAAAAAAAAAAAAAAAAAAAATTAAAAAGGGGAAACATCTGACCATGGGATACACAATAAGTAAATGCTGAAAGGGGGGGGTTAAATATAATAAGTATAAAAAAACTGAATTTAAGAGAAGCTGCAAGAAAGGTGTGATATACCTCTATAATAAACCCATTAATTTCAAAAATGGATTAATCAGATTCGGGGTTGTTGGAGACGTGGAGCTGCAAGCTTCGGTCACACCACTGTAGTTACCAAAGAAGAGAATAGAAAAGCCTAATATATAAAGGATCATAAAAACACAGATCAAATGTATTGGTTGCCATCTTCAACAGTTTGTTCAAATTCCGAACACAGAAAGGAAGTCGGTGACACTTTAGTGATTGCCTCTCTCACTAACTTGTATGCACGAAGACTTTAACAAACGCTTTGTTTTACATTAGCAAGAACAAATTAAGTCTCTTACGGTTAAGTTACATAGCAGTTACCGTTAATGTATGCACTATAGGTAGCCATAAAAGTCTCTATCGTAACGCGTTGCCAGATTTCATACCGAAACTGGGAAATGCCTTTCCCAGTCGCATTGGGAGAAAGTCAGGAACAAATCAATTTGGTTCCATAAACTGCCGCCAATCAGTCTGACGCACCCGGCACTGGATTATGGGATCAGACACGAGAATTTACTGAGAACTTGGCTTAGAGAATGTGAAAACTTGCTACTAGTACAATGGAGCTGTAAGGCAAAAGCGCCCCACCTGAAAACCAAACAGTGGTCGTCGAATATAGGTATGTCTTCATGCGCAGCCTGAAAAAAAGAAAAAAAATTGTGGGGTGATTTTAAAATGGCAGGATGATAATGGCTTTCATTGTCCCCACACAATTACATCAGCTATTTCCCATTCCTTCCCAGCGCCTATCGGGTCTCCAAAAGGTTTTGGCTTTTCGCGCTCCCGTCCAACTCCTGAACTTTACATTGTCTTTCCCTAAGGACAGTCATGATTTTTGGCTACTGCCTCCAGAAACTGTCTTTCGTAACCTCTTTAACAGCAGCCCTCATGACTATGAGCCAAACTTGTGCAGCTGCGGTAGGATGCGACTGTCAACTGCATGTCACGCACAAAAAAAGTCCAACCCTCCACTGCTGCCACCCGATATACTGGAACCTCACAACAGAGCGAATATATAGAACAGCACTTCAACTCAGTCCCAATTGGCTAATCACAAAAGCCCATTTTCTACAGGATATTCGCCTCCCATCTGCTTGCGTCATCAGCTGTGGGAAGCAGACGGCAAAGCTGTTATTAAAAATGAAAGAGGGCAACTCGGGAGATTTCGGATTTTGTTTCTCTTTCAGGAATGCAACACACACACAACCACAGAAGCACGCGCAGGCGACAGAATATGCGTCTTTCAGCTGGGACTTGGTAAACAGCTGATTTGTGGACATGCGGAAGGCCACCCCAGGGGGTTCCATTCTGTTGTTGTGTTGCTTTTTTATGCCGTTGTGAATTATTTCTAAGTCAGTCGAGGCGGCACGGTCAACCTCCCAGGTGCTCTTCTGCACTTTGAATACAAAGAGAGAGCGTCGTGTTTAATCTGGATTCTATTGATACACATTTATTTGTTGATTGAGTGGGTGCAGCTGAAGGTCACCCTGTGCAGTTTTATTACTTATTTAATTTTCCAGGCACTATCTCTGGTTATAACTGACCAGCTATTTTCACAGAGCTTTTGCAATAAAAAAATATACCTTCAGATAACAAATGAGATTATTGCCTTTGCATATAAAAACACATACATAGGAGAAAAAAAAGGGAAAACTTTGTAATCTTGGTACAACATACATAATACTGAACTTCTGTTATTAATCAAAACATCTGCAATGTCAATTTATTCTTGTGTTATGAGTTCTATCAATTACACAATAAGTGTATTTGCAAGCATTTCCTACTTGAGTACACTATTAGTCTTTTATGTTTCACTTAACACTTGTATTTCTGTGCAAATGTTGCAAGATGGCACAATAGTTAGCCTACCTCATTGATTTGCTTATTCCTAAATTCAAATCCTAGTTGTTCTCCATGTGTACTTAGCACATTTTTCTTGTATCTGCATGTGTTTCCCTTATACATCCCAACATTGTGCAGGTTAGGTTCATTTAGATCCTAAGCTTTCCCTGCATGAGTTTGAGTGTGTCAGAATGGGCCATGATAAATGGACTGATGCCCCTACCTTTCACCTAATACAGCCATAAATTCTTAATTAGAGAAAACAGTTTTGAGAATGTTTTCTTATTTCCATGTTTCCTGCAGTAGTTATTTTATAACATCTCATTAAAATATACATTAAATATAATGCATTTAGTAGGAACAGAGTATTATGACAATGGAAATGGAAAAACCAGCATCCTTTCACCGTAAACTCCAATCCAAAGTGTTCTGCACATATTAGCATAAATAAAGTTTACCAATATGCGCAGGCACACAAAGGTAGTCCAAGGTTTAGATTGACACATAGGCTACACTCAATTTCATCTGCCTTATATGCAAAATACTAACAAGTATTCTTCCAGTGTACTACTCATTGTGTCTGCCAATACTGCATTTCTTGTATCTTTCATTTTATATTACTGTACAGTTGTTTTATTTCTGATATAGTATTGCAGTCTTATTAGCCCAATAAAGTGCCTTTTCACAACTGCTAATGGTGCAATGTATTAAAGATTAGTGGAAAACTTTAATCTGTTTTCAGAGTTGTGTATCTAAATGATTGAATATGAATTATAGTAAATCATCTGTATGGCTCAGTTTTTAAAGTGGCTGCCTCAATACCTGAGAAGAGTTTGCACAGTCTTCTTATGTCATTTTGGATTTTTCCTTCAGTTATTGTGGTTTTCCTCACACATCCCAAAGATGCCCATAGAGTTAACTCGGCAAGTCTAAATTTGCTCCCGTTTAAGAGTGCTCATGTATTCTGTGATGGACTGGTTTCTCATCTAAGCTTGGTTTCCACTTTGTAACCGGGGCTGCTGGAATGTGCTCCACCTCCTCATTCACAATCATAAAACTGGATTATGTGAGATTAATGAACAGAGGAAATTATCATTATTAATGTTTTCTGGAGCTGCACAGAACTCTGTTTAAGCTTTCATCTTGCAAGTCAGTGTGGTGTAGTGTAGTATACGTCTCTGATCTCATACTAGGCAAGTTACTTAACCTACCTGTGCACCAACTATAAAAATTAATAAGATAATTTAAATTTGTTTAGATAATGCTGTAAGTTACCTTATTTACAGTAAAAGCATTTACCAACTAAACTATAAAATTAATAAAACCTGCTTACCAAGGGTGCATGGACACAGATGGAAGGTGGGGAAGACTAAATTACACATGTACTTCCCTCAAACAAAAGAATACAATTTATCTTATTTAGCATCAGTGATGTTAGCATTCAGTGGCTACTTCTGAATAATACATGTAATTTAATAAAATTATAATTTTGAAAGCACTACACTTTGAGGATTTACTATTCTTATATTTCTGAAGGGGTGTGAATTTTGTTTTGCTCAGACAACATGAAGGCTTCTCCCCTTTCATACTGCCTGAAATCGATAGCCTGATCTGACAAGTGAATGTATTAACTTGCCTTGCATTTACAGTCATATGAAAAAGTTTGAGAACCCCTCTCAGCCTGTATAATAATTTACTTAAAAAAAAAAAAGATAACAGTGGTATGTCTTTCATTTCCTAGGAACATCTGAGTACTGGGGTGTTTTCCAAACAAAGATTTTTAGTGAAGCAGTATTTAGTTGTATGAAATTAAATCAAATGTGAAAAACTGGCTGTGCAAAAATTTGGATACCCATGTAATTTTGCTGATTTGAATGCATGTAACTGCTCAATACTGATTACTTGCAACACCAAATTGGTTGGATTAGCTTGTTAAGCCTTGAACTTCATAGACAGGTGTGTGTCTAATCATGAGAAAAGGTATTTAAGGTGGTCAATTGCAAGTTGTGCTTCCCTTTGAGTCTCCTCTGAAGAGTGACAGCATGGGATCCTCAAAGCAACTCTCAAAAGATCTGAAAATAAAGATTGTTCAGTATCATGGTTTAGGGGAAGGCTACAAAAGGCTATCACAGCGGTTTAAACTGTCAGTTTCAACTGTAAGGAATGTAATCAGGAAATGGAAGACTACAGGCACAGTTGCTGTTAAACCCAGGTCTGGCAGGCCAAGAAAAACACAGGAGCGGCATATGTGCAGGATTGTGAGAATGGTTACAAACAATCCACAGATCACCTCCAAAAACCTGCAAGAACATCTTGCTGCAGATGGTGTATCTGTACGTCATTCTACAATTCAGCGCAATTTGCACAAAGAACATCTGTATGGCAGGGTGATGAGAAAGAAGCCCTTTCTGCACTCACACCACAAACAGAGTCACTTGTTGTATGCAAATGCTCATTTAGACAGGCCAGATTCATTTTGGAACAAAGTGCTTTGGACTGATGAGACAAAAATTGAGTTATTTGGTCATAACAAGAAGTGCTTTGCATGATGGAAGAAGAACACCACATTCCAAGATAAACACCTGCTACTTACTGTCAAATCTGGTGGAGGTTCCATCATGCTGTGGGGCTGTGTGGCTAGTTCAGGGACTGGGGCCCTTGTTAAAGTCGAGGGTCAGATGAATTCAACCCAATATCAACAAATTCTTCAGGATAATGTTCAAGAATCAGTCACAAAGTTGAAGTTATGCAGAGGTTGGATATTCCAACAGGACAATGACCCAAAACAGTTCGAAGTCTACAAAGGAATTCATGCAGAGGGAGAAGTACAATGTTTTGGAATAGCTGTCACAGTCCCCTGACTTGAATATCATTGAAAATCTATGGGATGATTTGAAGCAGGCTGTCCATACTCAGCAGCCATCAAATTTAACTGAACTAGAGAGATTTTGTATGGAAGAATGGTCAAAAATACCTCCATCCAGAATCCAGACACTCATCAAAGGCTATAGGAGGCGTCTAGAGGCGGTTATATTTGCAAAAGGAGGCTCAACTAAGTATTGATGTAATATCTCTGTTGGGGTGCCCAAATTTATGCAAGTGTCTAATTTTGTTATGATGCATATTGCATATTTTCTGTTAATCCAATAAACTTAATGCCACTTCTGAAATAACTACTGTTTCCATAAGGCATGTCATATATTAAAAGAAAGTTACTACTTTGAAAGCTCAGCCAATGATAAACAAAAATCCAAAGAATTAAAAAGGGAACTTTTACATATGACTGTAAGATCTAAACATTAAAACTTACAAATATTTACACATATTCTCACTGTTTTACACTTTGACAGGCCTGGCCAGCCAGCCAGCTTTTTTATTTACTTTCTATTTATTTTAAGTATGTCTAAAAAGTAGAACACAAGGTGGGGGACAATAGTTTGTGTAGTGATGGTAGCATATCTAGCCAGCAATTGTGTGGCACTGGCAACAGCAATGTGTTTCTTTCCAGTCAGTAGGGAATTATTAATGTTATTTTTCTTAATTGTTATATTACTTTGTGCAGCACTACAGTAGGCCTCACTGCCAGTAAAAAATAAATTACTTAAAAAAAATTAAAAAAAAGTCAAAATATGCTGAAAAATATCCTGCCATGTACCTTTTAGGCATAAACACATGCTTTGGCCTAAACTTATCTCAAGGATGTTTTACAAAATGAATACATAATCAAAAATGAAAGACACGATCAGTATATTTTAATTAAAAGTAAATGCATCTTGTGAATAGAAAAGAAGGTAACAAATTACACTTTCATTAATTTCATTTTTTTTTCAAGCATTGTGCAGATGTGGACACAAGACTAAATTATGTTTGTTGCAGAGACATTATAAAGCAAACAAGTAAAATATTAAATCATACTATTGATGTTATTTCCCCTCAAACATTCTGCTTTTCCAAATGCATGGAGTACAGGAAGATTAATTGTGATTGATACAGTGTGTCTTTTATCATCTCTACAAAAGTTGTAATCGCCTCTAAACTGGATATTCCATTATGGCCGTCAACACAATAGATGTACTCAAAAATCAAGATAACAAACTGCCAGGGAGAAATTAAACTTTTTTTAAAAAATGACTGCAGGCTACCAATTTTTTTAAGTTTGATTATTTAATAGGTTTAGTCATAATTAACGAGCATGATCCTTTTCAAAATGCTTCCTCGGACATAACACACTGATTTTCTAAAACCATGCAATATCATTTGTGGTCAATAGGGAGCCAAAGCCACCCTGGCTGCAATAAGCACAAGGCACAAAACCAAACCTAAATACATTAAGGGAGTGACGCACAACTGGAAAACTGAGGGATGCCAGTCAGCCAAACAGCATGTGTTTGTACTGAAATGGCAGGGTCACAAGACCATGTATGACACACACATTCCACACAGGAGGAACACCACACCACATCTACATCTACATGAGACTAAAAAGCTGCCTATTGGACCTTCATTTCTCTTTAGCCAAAGCGAAAAACAAAAAGAACTCATGTAAAATGTCCTGTGATGGACTGTTTCCTCTGCAGGATTAGTAGTTGGGTTGTGTCTGAGGTGGGTGAAAATTACTTTGGCTGTCAGTGATACTAAAATTGGGTTCATTAAGTTGATGCATAAATGACCTGTAAGATGTAACTGATGGAAATTTTACAAAACAGATTTCATAGTATTTCTGTATACAAAACAAGCTTTCTTTCATTTAAGCAATGATGCTTTGATTCACACAATTCTTTTCACATTTAAAATTTACAATTACTACACTGTAAATTAAACAAGTGGAAAATTTACAGAAAATATTGGATGATTTTCAAAAATTGTTACCTCACGTTTATTTATATGATTTTTAGAAACATGACTTTGAAAAGACTACCGACTTGTATTTTCTCATTATATACAGTATATTATTCCATATTCCTACCTTGTTTAATGGTAAATATCTATTAATTTTTTAAACCATCCCACAAGAGTGGAGCCTTTATCCTTGGAAGGAACACTTGCTTTATACAGTGCATCCAGAAAGTATTCACAGCGCATCACTTTTTCCACATTTTGTTATGTTACAGCCTTATTACAAAATGGATTAAATTCATTTTTTTCCTCAGAATTCTACACACAACACCCCATAATGACAACATGAAAAAAGTTTACTTGAGGTTTTTGCAAAGTTATTAAAAATAAAAAAATTGAGAAAGCACATGTACATAAGTATTCACAGCCTTTGCCGTGAAGCTCGAAATTGAGCTCAGGTGCATCCTGTTTCCCCTGTTCATCCTTGAGATGTTTCTGCAGCTTAATTGGAGTCCACCTGTGGTAAATTCAGTTGATTGGACATGATTTGGAAAGGCACACACCTGTCTATATAAGGTCCCACAGTTGACAGTTCATGTCAGAGCACAAACCAAGCATGAAGTCAAAGGAATTGTCTGTAGACCTCCAAGACAGGATTGTCTCGAGGCACAAATCTGGGGAAAGTTACAGAAAAATTTCTGCTGCTTTGAAGGTCCCAATGAGCACAGTGGCCTCCATCATCCGTAACTGGAAGAAGTTCGAAACCACCAGGACTCTTCCTAGAGCTGGCCGGCCATCTAAACTGAGCGATCAGGGGAGAAGGGCCTTAGTCAGGGAGGTGACCAAGAACCCGATGGTCACTCTGTCAGAGCTCCAGAGGTCCTCTGTGGACAGAGGAGAACCTTCCAGAAGGACAACCATCTCTGCAGCAATCCACCAAACAGGCCTGTATGGTAGAGTGGCCAGACGGAAGCCACTCCTTAGTAAAAGGCACATGGAAGCCCGCCTGGAGTTTGCCAAAAGGCACCTGAAGGACTCTGACCATGAGAAAGAAAATTCTCTGGTCTGATGAGACAAAGATTGAACTCTTTGGTGTGAATTCCAGGCATCATGTTTGGAGGAAACCTGGCACCATCCCTACAGTGAAGCATGGTGGTGGCAGCATCATGCTGTGGGGATGTTTTTCAGCGGCAGGGACTGGGAGACTAGTCAGGATAAAGGGAAAGATGACTGCAGCAATGTACAGAGACATCCAGAATGAAAACCTGCTCCAGAGCGCTCTTGACCTCAGACTAGGGTGACGGTTCATCTTTCAGCAGGACAACGACCCTAAGCACACAGCCAAGATATCAAAGGAGTGGCTTCAGGACAACTCTGTGAATGTCCTTGAGTGGCCCAGCCAGAACCCAGACTTGAATCCGATTGAACATCTCTGGAGAGATCTTAAAATGGCTGTGCACTGACGCTTCCCATCCAACCTGATGGAGCTTGAGAGGTGCTGCAAAGAGGAATGGGCGAAACTGGCCAAGAATAGGTGTGCCAAGCTTGTGGCATCATATTCAAAAAGAATTGAGGCTGTAATTGCTGCCAAAGGTGCATCAACGAAGTACTGAGCAAAGGCTGTGAATACTTATGTACATGTGATTTCTCAGTTTTTTTATTTTTAATAAATATGCAAAAACCTCAAGTAAACTTTTTACACGTTGTCATTATGGGGTGTTGTGTGCAGAATTCTGAGGAAAAAAATGAATTTAATCCATTTTGGAATAAGGCTGTAACATAACAAAATGTGGAAAAAGTGATGACGCTGTGAATACTTTTCGGATGCACTGTATGAGAGAAATTTCAACTAACATGCATGTCTTTGTGCAAGAGGAAATCCAGGCTAATAGCAGAAACCCAAATGAACACAAGGCGAACACATAAACCCAAACTGATAGTGGCGGCGCCAAGATACAAATCTAGTGCCCTTGTGCTGTAAAGCAGAATCACAAAACACTACATTACTATTCTGCCCTATGACAGTAAACATGGTGGGCAGAAACTGACAAAACCAGGCAATACAAATATAAAAATGAAACAAACTACCTCCTAAAAAGCAAATGAATAACCCAATTTAAAAAACTGTATTCTTACCATAGTTATGAGGTGTGAACAATCCTATATAACAGTTTTCTTACAAAACATTATTCTTGAATTTATTTCATTTGACTTAAAAAAAAACAAAAAAAAAAAACAAAAAACAAAAAAAATCTGTTGTTGTAGGATTTTACATGGGGTTAAACCACAACTACTGGTGAAACATAAGTATAAAAATAAACAACAAAGTGCCACACTGGCCTAAAATACAAGTAGCCCCATCTCCTGGAAATATGCTACATATGACTGATAATGACAAAGTACACAAATGCATAGCAAGAAACAACTCTATAATTTAATAGATCTCCAACTTAATTATCCGGATGGATGATCTTAGATAAATTATGGACAAATATAAGGAACATGTAAAAGAAATGTAGTCATTCATTTAACAATGCATTTCCTTGTCGTAAAATATTACACAAGCGATGTTTTATAAACTTTGTTTTAATTGTGAAAAAGTACACCTTTGATTACTGGTAATCATTCATACTAAATACAGAAGTCTATATTTGTTACTGTAAGGTTTATGCAAAAGATCACTTTATAAACTTCTTATATCTGATTAATAGTAACTGAAAACTTCCAAATGTGAATTTTAATATGCAACAAAATGTAATTACTTTAAAACTATGAGCTTTTAAAAATGTATTAAAACAAATTATGCCTTATTTATTAAACCTGATACCTATTTTAAGCAGTGATGCTGCTTTCAGGGATGGCTTCTCTATTGCATGCAGTGGTGCTGGGATTGGCACTGGTCACTCATAATTCTGAACTGGATAAGTAAATGTGAGAAAATGATTTACCTTCCAGTTATTGGATTTAAGTGGGTTTGAATAAGAATGCTGGATGAAACTCCATTAAGTCTCCATTTACAGTGTGGGTGACGTTTTTAACTACCTACCCCTGGCTAGATTGTTTTATGGACTGAACAGTTAATTTATGTTACACAGATAATACTTTAAAATTAATAGCCTTTCAGGAAAATACAGTTCAAACTGATAATTTCAACAAACAATATGACCCGCACTTTTAAGGAGCAACAGGAATAGTAAGTAAATAAGAGACAGCATCAGCAAGAATTGTGTAAGCAATAAACTAGGTACATATAAATTGGTTTAACATTTGCTTGGGAATAAGAGGTAAAATAAAAATGTGTAATAATTAATACAACAATTTTACGTATGTGTTTAACATATGTTCACAAAATTCTGGAACCACAACTAGCAGCACTGAAGAAAAGACAGAAGCCAATCATGGAGAGGTCACCAGTCCACCATGGGGCAGATTTTTACACTTGCTCACATACACACATCCATGATCACTTATAATGGGCCAGTGTAGTCTTACCAATCCATTTAAAACCAGACAATTAGCCTTTAAGTAAATGCTTAAGTTAAGCTGACACTTAACTTCTCCTCAAAATATCAATATGCAGGTGAACCCAGGCACCAAAGACTAAAGAAGATATTTAAAATGTCATCAACCAGCTATCCATTCCTAAACTATACCCATTTGAGAATAGGACAGTCACAAACTCTGATAATTTCAAACAATACTTTACTAATTTTGAAAAAATCCCAAACTGGCCTCCTATGATCCATTAATGGTCAAACTGTTTTTAAGTATGGATGGATGTTACTATTTTCATTATTGTGAATATGATACATTTTCAAATAAATTGAAAGATATTCATACCATGAAGCAAATGTTAAAGTGATGTAGTTTAAAGTACAGTGGCTTAGAACATAAGGCTTCAAATTCAGGCCCAGCCATTGACTTATTCCTGCACATAATACATGAAAGCCAATATCAAACTAACAGAATAATAGAAACAAAGAAATGAAATGACCAAAAAGCAGGAATCACTGATAAACTTTCATTTATAGAAACTAAATCATCCACACTGTCAAGAAGAACTATGCAGTCTAACTTGTAGGTTTTCACCTGGAAAACAAAAACACAAAACACTGCTTTGGTAAGCCCTCCAAGTTTTACCGTTTCAAACTTGAACTCAGCTGAGGAGCCCACACCAGCTGCAACATTTTATTGCGATCAACTCACTCATCTCGCCGAATGTTGCTTAAATTGAGGAGGAACCCATCTTATTCCTGTTTGCTGTCCGGGTTAACTATGCAACATACAAGACTGACCTTTCAGCTGTCATAAATTTAAATAACACGGCAAGCACAAACTAAATACATAAATAACATACACCAGGCCTCCCATACACCTTCTGCTTAAATACATAAATTTTATATATTCCTGAACAGTTCTATTTGAACAGTATTAAAAAAGTGTAACCACAAAGATTTTTCAAAAATTGGAAAACATGAAATAAACGTAAAAAACCGTTCCATTTTACTTTTCTCCCTTAATAATTAACTTCTAAACCTGATTTCATAAGTGATTATTACAAGACTGTCTACACATTATGGAGTTATGTGCACTAATGTTCAAAATTGAATCACTTATGAAAAACTATGGTTTACGTAATAAATATTTTACTTTTAACATTTTTCAGGGAGGATTATATATACTGTATTTGTACAATAAACAGGCGCTCCGTCCAAGGTTAGCTTCTGTGCACCATGCTGCAGCAATCTGTTTTATCACCCGTGTCCTACTTTGACTACTCATAATTACAAGTTGTTCTGACTATTTAAAGTACAAAAAGAGAATCTGATCCATACACTAAATTCGAAGGCTTGCTATAGTCTGGACACTGTAAGTTATTAGGCGGGTTCAAGAACAGATTGATGCGTGGATATGTATGATGGCGCTTTTGTCTTCATTTACTAACAAAATTAAACATGGTATATTACGCATTTAATAAAAACTGATGATGCTGCACATATTTGGGGTATTACAGGTAGTACGTAGGCAAATACGTTCACACTTGTGTACGCGGTTTCTTTCCAGGAAGCTCTTGCAACCCTTCAGTAAAATCCACTTCTGTAGAAATTGTTTTTCACTGATCATCACTCGCACAACTATGAACTTAGAGACCCACCCCTAAAAAATATAAGAATAACTTTCTTTTTAATATGGGCAGTTTTTGCAATGAAATTTTATCTCCCTTTTCTTATGTACAGGTTTTGACATTCTTGCCCTGATGATTGGACTGTACTACCAAACAACTGCTGAAATGCACGGTAAAAGTACTGTTACTAAAAAAGACGACATACAAAATAAAAATGAATTTTAACAGTAAATCTAGCCACTACTACTTCTCAACTTAAATATTCTCCTTAGTTCTATTGTCCCTGCCTCTAACAAGAATCACTTATGTGAAGGGGTACTCCTTTATATAAAAAACCTGATTATGGCAAAATTCAAAATGTCTACATTTCGCACTTCATAAATTTAAGATTTTCTGTTATCGTTGTAAGCAATCGTTTAAAATTTAAGATAAAAAGTTAAATTTAAAGGAAACATAATTTTAAGTAAGAAAGCACAAAAACAATGTATTTAGCTGCATCCTGAATGGCTTAGCGACACCTACACTGCTTCCTCTTTTTACAGGTTGGCGACTAATGAACTGACGACTGCTGATAGCACTTTTTCACTCTTCTGTCGTACAGAACACGGTCTAGTGAATTCCCATTGATGATCGGGTGCAATCAGTGAATGAATCGGTGTTCACAGTGTTTTCGCTAGAAGTGAAAGCCTTGTTGTTTTAAACGAAAGGCATATTCTTATCTACACTTAAAACAGGCCGCTACTGCAACATCTCTTATCTTCCGTTTGGATCGTACGTCAGGTTCGATAGATGTGCCCCTTCCTTCATGAGGGGATCCGTATGATGCCCTTCATGACCAATTAAAAGGAAAAAGTGCTGACTGTCGCAAGTCGAACTCCATGCCGTTAAATGTATGTCAAGATTTTCGACTTGTATTAGTAAACTGAACAGGAAATCCACACTGAGTTTAATCTGTTATGATAATGGAGTTAAAAAGACAATAATTGGCAGTCTCGCAGTACTGTATGCGAGTTCTTTTAAATATTATTTTACGGGGTTTGATCTTCATCGTACACCATGGAAAGCTTCTAGTTTTGTGCTTGTATTTGGGCAGCAACTGTATTATTTGAAAATGAACGCGTTTTCAAAAACAAATAACAAAAAGCTTAAAACAATATGAGGCGCCTGATATCTCAGAAAAGCCGTTGTCCGTTGTGGACCGCTAGACCAGCTTCATTTCTGAACTCCGAGGCCATCGCAACCAATCACTTCGGCCCCGCAGCTCAGCGTGAAACCGGCGTAACTGAAAGCAATGTGCGAAAAAACAGGGAAGGCAAAATAATAAAGTGGCAGTTAGACTTACCGTAGCTGAAGCCAGACTAGTATCTGTAAGGGTCAGGTGGTGGGGCTCCCATCTTCTCAAGAATTTGGAGGTCAAAATCTTGCTGAGAAAGGTCCTGGGGTGCTTGATGACACACACCTGAATGTCTCCTTCCTGCAGCAGTTTGTACCTCATACCATTGCAGTGGAGCAAGGCTCTCCGACAAGGAGCTGCTCCCATTTTATTCCCGTCCGGCGGTGTAGGGGCAGACATCTCTCCCAGCAGAGGTTTGCTCTCGTCTGTCTGATGTGGGTTATGATTGTTGTGAAGATCACTGCCTCCACCCGAACTGCTATCAAAATCCATAGCAGACAGCAAACCCAGTCCCAACAGTAAAGGAGTGGTAGCAATTGAATAAAATGCAGTTTTTACTGAAAGTGAATGATCGAAGAATAATCCGGCAACAAATACCACTACCACAGAAGTGCAGCCCAAAAAAAAGGGAGGGGGGGATGGGGAAAGGGGACAACAAAAAGGAAGGAGAGACAAAGACAGACAGAGAAACAGAAGACAGTGACAGATACAAAAAGGGTATACGTAAAAAGGTAATCCTTGTCCAGGCTTTATATTGGCATAAAAACAGGATCTCCTTTAACTCCTTTTTCTTCCACCAATCGACTTTGTCTCCATTAAATGGTTAAAATGCCCGTTTAGCCATGTCCATCTCCATCATAAAACTATTATTTGAACCGATCCAGTAAATAACAAAGACAAAGACGAGCTTCGGGTTTCCTCTTTAATGCTTAATCGGAAGGGTGTTTTTTTTTTTCCTCCTTGGTGGCCGTGAACAAGGCAGTTGGTGAAAGATTGCAGAAGCTGCGCGAGCCGCTGGTTGGCCTCTACCATGTCACGTGAAAACATGATGACGTCAATGGAGAACAGAAACGGATGCGCTGCGTGCGTGGGGGTGTGTGCGCGCGTGTGTGTCTGTGTCTTTTAGGGAGTGCGGCCACACGGCAAAGAGGAGGCGACAAGGGAGCACCGCTGACGATATATAAAATATCTTTTCTGTATGTTCTGGTCCCACGGAATTCCTTCTGTCGCTCGAGCTGCTGCGACGTAACGGAAGCGCTGAAGTCGTCCCTATCATTGCTACACCCATCCCTGTCATCACGCTACTTTTGTGTTATATATTAGGAGCTTTATTCGATTTCTGAAATTTTAAATAGAAAGGCTGTTTTTCGACCTAAAGCACATTTGTGCCTGCTGAAACCAATGTAAGAATTTAATTTTAACGGACTTGTCTACTTTAAAGCATAATAGTTTTTTACACAGCGGGCCACTTTATTTTTTTTCTTTTTAACAAGGGAGAGCCTTCATGAATTTCTGAAATATGAGAGAGCGTTTTAAACCAACAATGTGGCTTTGTTTCGTGAGGATATTAATATATATATATATATATATATATACAAGCTCATGATAAAGGCGGTACGGTGGCGTAGTGGTTGCTGCCGTCTCACGAATCCCGTTGTTTGTGTGGGGTGTTCTCCCACATCCTAAAGACATTCGTTGTTGAAAAACTTGGCCTACACAAGCCAGGCCACCTGCCTCTGACAGTGAATTGGATATATGAGTTTGAAAATGATACCCAATGTCATATTAAATGCAAGTTTCATTAATGTCCAATTTAACTGACACAGTTTGAACAGAAAGCATTTATTGTGAGAATATTAATGTGATAAAGTGTAGTTATTTTTTAATGCAAATAACGTGTATTTCAGAAATTACCTTACAGATGTTCTTCCTACTGAAATTCTTCATGCGGTGGCAGTGCTTCCTAAATAAATCTGAGTTTCAGACCAGTATTTGTGCTCTTTTACTACTAGAAGTCAATAATCATTTCACACACAGAATGTTAGGAATAAGGAGCAAAGTGCTTGATTAGTATCAAGGAATATAATGTAACCCTTTTAAAATAGATTCTGAGACAATACAGCTATTGAATTGTCCAGATAGCTAGATCAACTACATTGTCACTCAGTCCAGGATTGGTTCTAGCCTTGCACTAAGATTCTGCTGGTACTTCATGATCCAAAATTGAGTTTAATGGTTTCAAACATGGTTTTCATCCCACATCCCAAAGATCTGCATGTAGAATAACTGGAAAGGCTGAAGTTTCCCTGAATGAGTGAGTGTTGGTGTGTGCATGAATATGAACTATCATGGAATGGCGCATATAGAGGGTTGTTTCCTGCCTTTGATTCTGCCAGGAAAAGCTCCATCCCCCTTCACCTTGACCTGGATTAATAATGTTTGATGATGAATGAGTGGATGGATAGATCAAATAAATCCCCACCCACTGTTTATAAAGAATGATATTATGTGGTGAATGCAAGAAATATTTATTTCTGCTTTATCAATAAGAAATTACGCCTAGTGGAAAGCACTGTCTGCACAAGCTTATCGACCATTTGTGGGATTACAAGTAAATTACAGCCTGGTATTGCCTGCAGATGTATTTTTCATTGGCATAATATAGCGGGTTGGATAATGGATGGATGGATAAAAAGTAAAATATTTTCAAAGGGAAAGGTCTTAATCTCTAATTTCATAGCAGGAATGCTTTTTAGATTATTTGACTTTTCATTTTCTGCTTGAGCATTCTGCTTTACTCAATCAGACCTTTCAATTGTTTTAGTGGTTCTAAGTATTTGTGGGTCTCAGAACAGTTTTCTTGCATTGTACAGTGGTGTGAAAAACTATTTGCCCCCTTCCTGATTTCTTATTCTTTTGCATGTTTGTCACACAAAATGTTTCTGATCATCAAACACATTTAACCATTAGTCAAACATAACACAAGTAAACACAAAATGCAGTTTTTAAATGATGGTGTTTATTATTTAGGGAGAAAAAAAATCCAAACCTACATGGCCCTGTGTGAAAAAGTAATTGCCCCCTTGTTAAAAAATAACCTAACTGTGGTGTATCACACCTGAGTTCAATTTCCGTAGCCACCCCCAGGCCTGATTACTGCCACACCTGTTTCAATCAAGAAATCACTTAAATAGGAGCTGCCTGACACAGAGAAGTAGACCAAAAGCACCTCAAAAGCTAGACATCATGCCAAGATCCAAAGAAATTCAGGAACAAATGAGAACAGAAGTAATTGAGATCTATCAGTCTGGTAAAGGTTATAAAGCCATTTCTAAAGCTTTGGGACTCCAGCGAACCACAGTGAGAGCCATTATCCACAAATGGCAAAAACATGGAACAGTGGTGAACCTTCCCAGGAGTGGCCGGCCGACCAAAATTACCCCAAGAGCGCAGAGACGACTCATCCGAGAGGTCACAAAAGACCCCAGGACAACGTCTAAAGAACTGCAGGCCTCACTTGCCTCAATTAAGGTCAGTGTTCACGACTCCACCATAAGAAAGAGACTGGGCAAAAACGGCCTGCATGGCAGATTTCCAAGACGCAAACCACTGTTAAGCAAAAAGAACATTAGGGCTCGTCTCAATTTTGCTAAGAAACATCTCAATGATTGCCAAGACTTTTGGGAAAATACCTTGTGGACTGATGAGTCAAAAGTTGAACTTTTTGGAAGGCAAATGTCCCGTTACATCTGGCGTAAAAGGAACACAGCATTTCAGAAAAAGAACATCATACCAACAGTAAAATATGGTGGTGGTAGTGTGATGGTCTGGGGTTGTTTTGCTGCTTCAGGACCTGGAAGGCTTGCTGTGATAGATGGAACCATGAATTCTACTGTCTACCAAAAAATCCTGAAGGAGAATGTCCGGCCATCTGTTCGTCAACTCAAGCTGAAGCGATCTTGGGTGCTGCAACAGGACAATGACCCAAAACACACCAGCAAATCCACCTCTGAATGGCTGAAGAAAAACAAAATGAAGACTTTGGAGTGGCCTAGCAAAGTCCTGATCTGAATCCAATTGAGATGTTATGGCATGACCTTAAAAAGGCGGTTCATGCTAGAAAACCCTCAAATAAAGCTGAATTACAACAATTTTGCAAAGATGAGTGGGCCAAAATTCCTCCAGAGCGCTGTAAAAGACTCATTGCAAGTTATCGCAAACGCTTGATTGCAGTTATTGCTGCTAAGGGTGGCCCAACCAGTTATTAGGTTCAGGGGGCAATTACTTTTTCACACAGGGCCATGTAGGTTTGGATTTTTTTTTCTCCCTAAATAATAAAAACCACCATTTACAAACTGCATTTTGTGTTTACTTGTGTTATATTTGACTAATGGTTAAATGTGTTTGATGATCAGAAACATTTTGTGTGACAAACATGCAAAAGAATAAGAAATCAGGAAGGGGGCAAATAGTTTTTCACACCACTGTATATTGGATTAAAAGGATATTTTGTATAGTTTCAAGTGATAAGACAAAGCCCAAATGAAGTTGTTTTATTATGGCTTGTTTTTTAGTGGCTTTCAAGCTAAATTCAAGATTAATGCAATTACTGGTACTTGTTTGTGCAATTGAATCTACAAACATTCAGTCTTGTGGCTTCACCTGTTTTTACTATGCCTGCTGTAATCTTTCATAATTTAGTTTGATATTATGTCCTCAGTTATGTATTCAGTGTATATAACCTTTCCATCAGAAATATAATAACGTGGACTTCTGTTGATAAGCAAACCATACTTCCCTCAATCATTAGATTCCCACATATAATTAGCAAAATATTCAAAACCAATAACAGTTGCACTTATTTTAAATTGCACAATTTATTCTGTCCATTTTGACACAGAGGTACCTGTCACTACCATGATTACTACTGAGGAGACACAGATTGATACAGTATGTTTATCATGGCAAGAAAAAATATGAACTTTGCCTCATGGGCAAAATCTATCTTACATAAACATACTTAACTAGTTATACTATAATCCACAAATTCTTATGATGTAGTTCCATAGATCTGCTTTGTTCAATGAGTCAGAGACTCCAACAAGAAGGTGCTACTTACCTCTTATATTGAAAGCAAACATGGTAATAGTAAAACTTAACTAAATACCCCAATCTTGTCCTTTCAATTAATTCCTTATGTATTAGTTTTCCCAAAGATTCTTTTTTAAATTTTGCAATTTTATTTCGTGGTTTAGGCTTTTATTGTATCTACAATACTTCTGTCTCTATTAGAAATAGCAATTCAGTGCAATCGGTTACAGAAGTGCTGATTAAATATAATTACTAAATAATAAAGGCATGGACAAACAAGAGAGTGGCACAGTGGTTTGTAGGCTACTGCTACCATATAGATCCAATAACCTGATTAATTGCCAATTTCATGTCAATGTCTATCTATCTATCTGTCTATCTATCTATCTATCTGACACACCAATTTTACTCATTGAATACTTTCTGTATACATGTGCATATGTTGTTGGGCACTTTTTTGTGTTTTTTCTGTCTTCACCCTTTATTCTCTTTGAGCTAGTTAATCATATGCTGTACAACTCATACTCTTTTAAAGAAATACATTTGTCAAATGTAATGATACTACAGTTTGAAGGTAATATCGTGAAGCACAAAATAATGATATAGTAGCAAGAGCAGCAAAATATCTTCCAGATTTTATTTTATTTCTGTAATAAACTGTGCTGGGTTTCCAAATAATGATAAATATTTATTTATGGCCAGTTGATTTAACATTTAGAGAAGTTTTAGTATATCTTGAAATTTATTTTAAGATACCTTTAAAATTAATTAGTGTTATCTGATAATTTTTCTATTTCAAGATATCTTAAAATGACATCATGGTCACTTTGACATATCTAAGTTATATTACAGTATATGATGTCTCACATGCATTTTGAGACTTCCTGAAATAACTTTTTGTGCAATTTAAAATATGTGAACCTGACTTATATAAAATTTCTTGTACATGTTTGCTATCATTTTAATGTATGTGGATATATCTTGATTTGCAAATTAAGTTATTTTAAGACCTAGCAAAATGCATTTTAGATATAGTATATCCTGAAATGTCTTTTAATATTCTGCAAATCCAGGATGTTATTTTTTGATATCTGAAAATATATTTTAGGTGTCTCAAAATGCACAGAAAAGTTTATATATCTAGAAATGTGTTATAGATATCTTCATTCTGACTCATGTTTGCATTCCCAAAAGTGCATTTTTAGACATCTGAAAATAATTTCATTGTTATTAAAATGTGTTTCTCTTCCAACTGAGAACTCTTTAAATATTATTTCAAAACACCTTAAATTTCAGTTCAAGATATTTGAAATACATTTTAAGATACAGTATTCTTAAAAAGATCTGGTGTTATCTCAAAGTGCATTCCTAATTATTTTAAGATATCTGAAATACAGTTTGAGATATCATGAAAAGGGCAGGAATTCCTCTTGAAAAAACTGTACAGCTTTACAGGAAGTAAATCTTGGGGAGTAGGAAGTTTGGGGAGCTTATTTTTTCATATTTTTAAACCAGTTATGCTATTTCAATTTCCAAACCTTAAGTTTAATATATGTGTGATGCATCTTGATATTTCTGTAAATGTTAACTTGGCTTGTTAAAATTGTTTAAGATCTGTATAGATTATAGATACTGTACAGTATATCATTAAAGTCACTATCCAGGTGAAAGTGTACCTTTTTTATTGATATCTTCTGAAAATCACATTGCTGCCCTGTGATTCCCAGCAGTTGTGTTGTGTGACATCGTACCCTGGTGGGTTTTAAGATGGCAGCACACTACTCCCAGTGTCCAAGATTTTAGGTTAGTCAACAAAATATTTGTAGTTCTAGTCAGAATGAAAGTCTATTCAGAGAGTTCAGACTTTTTGTATAAAAATTTTGGTTAACATTGCCTACTTGGCATTTTGGGTGTTTTTTGGGTTTGACCTACATTAGTTTTGACCTCAAGTTTAGCTTTTTGTCTTCTGATCCATTTCTTCCTTATTTCTCACTGCTAGTTGCAGTACCTAATCTTGGACTTTTTAAAACAACTTTTCCCACAATGTGTGAAGTTTAATCTGGACATGAGTGGCTTCAATTTATGCATCATTAAGACAAGTGGTTTGGAGACATTCAGAATACTTAAAAATTGTTTGAAGAAATTGTAGAGTTAGCTCTGGCCATTCGAAGAAATTCCAATCAGTCTCCCGGTTATGGAAAACAATATCTTGTAGTCTTACAGTGGCAATAAATTAAATACACATGAAATAACAAACATTTAATGGTAGTCTTGTGCTTGTATTGCTGGAATTCAGTGCATTTTTTAAGAAGCTCTTCTAATTTATGTGGAAAATTGAAAGTGCAACTTTGGCTAATATCTGTGTGACTAATCAAACTAAAGTTCAAACAGTTACAAACTGTTTTTATGGCAGTAAATTTAAATGATCAACTTTAAACCACTGTTCTTTAGGATTCAGGTGTTGCTGATGATTTGAAAATCTCAGCTCTTATGACTTGCTTAGGTGTCAGGACAATGCTTCTAAGAGTCAAACCTTGAGTATTATAAATTGATTGTGGTTGCACTGGTTGTGGACTCTTAGAATTTGTAGCTCCACCCTTAAGGATGCAGGTTGGAAAGCTGATGAGGGATTTATTGTTCAAAACAAAATATCAACATTTCATTTTGAGTTGCCCTTGGCTCAAGAAGCACACAACAGCTGAATAAACTCCTAGAGACTGATTTTAATTTGTCAGATACTTAGACGGTATCTGTGTCTCTATTTTCTATGATTTTGCTGTGTAAATGTTCACTTTTACTCACCCCACATATATCATTTATAATAAGCAAAAGTGTTTAGAGCTACCATTTCATGGGCAGTATGACCATCAAATTATTACCTGGAGCCCCTCTGTCTATGGAGGAAATGTATACTTTGTCTAAACCTCAAACTAAAAATATGAAGGATTACAGTTTATAAAACCTGACCATCAAGCAGTCATAATGGGACTGTATTTATTTATTTTTTGTTCAAAAGAAGAGTGGGCCCATTTACCCATACATTGATTTTCATAGATTAAATAAAATCACTATAACAATTGTCTCCTTCCTTTTGTTATTTTGCTATCAAATTGTGCCACTAGTTCTACAGTTTTTACTAAACATGGTTTAAAAAGTATGTATAACCTAATGTGTAACAGATTGGAGCGAATGGAAGACAGCATTTGATACCTGACATTCCGAATATCAAGTAACACACTATGCATTAGCAAATGATCCCACAGTCTTTCATTCATTTGTAAATTACATATGTTGAGGTGGCCTGGTAGTCTATGTACTTGCTTACTTTGAAGACATAACTGATTTTTATTTTTACAAAATCAACAACAACATATTATTCAAATGTGATAATTATTAAGAAGGCTTAAAGAAAATAATTTGCCAAAATTAGAAAAATGCAAATTTCTTTGATCCTCCGTCATATTTGTAGAGTATGAAATTTCTCACACAGGACTAAAATGGAAATTGGTTTTCCAGTTATTACTGATGTTTCGTCAAGTTCTATAATCTCACCCCTCGACTCTGTGAGTGACACATTGAAGGAAAAATTCACTTTGGCACCAGTACTACACCATCCCGACCTCTCTTTATAATTCACTATTTAGGTTGATGCACTTGGTATCTGGGTAGGGGCAGTTCTGTCTCAAAGATTTCCAGACACAAGGAAATTACATCCATGTACTTATTTTTCAAGGAAGCTTGACATCCACAGAGCAAATTTAAGATGTGAATAACCAATAGCTTCTAGCTACTAAATTAGTATCAGAAGAATAATGTAACTGGCTAAACAGTGATAAACAGCCTATTTCAAATATTTGAAACCAGGTAAAGGTCTGAACTACTGTGAAACTAGATGGCCTCTTTTTTAGCAGATCCAACTTTTTATCTTATCAGGCAGGGGACAGAAATCATAAGCCTAATGCTCATATCATTTATGCCAAAAGAGGAAGGGAAACGTCTGGCTTAAAGACATACTATTAATTATCTGTATTTAAAAAAATGTAATAAAATAAATAATACAACATTAAGTGAAAACATCTAGAGAATCAAAGTTTAAACTTCAAAAATAAAATCCAGAGAATACAGAATTAAAAAAATGAATAAATACCAAATTCCAACAAGATTATTCAATACATAAATAAACAAAATGAAAGAAGGAAATTCTAAACAAAAAACTAAACCACAAAAACCTAAGTCCACAAATCCCAAAAAATACCAGTTCAGAAAACAGAGCAAAAAGGTCAAAGCCAAAGATTCTGTACAAAGGAAACCTTTAACTATACTTTCAAACACATAAAAGAGAAAGCCAAGCATACACAAATAGATTCAATGTCTCTGCAAAGGCCTAACTGAGGCTTTAACCATAGACTCCAGATATTTGTTAAGAGGCCTAATCACAGTACCTGGAGCTAGTGGTCAAATTATGGCTTCCTATCCACCACCATCAAACACAACACCACGATTAACAAAGGACATAATTAACTTAATACAAAACACTAATAGAAAATGATCATCATTAACAAGATATCTGGCAAAAATAAAAGTAAAATAATACAGGAATAAATGAAAACAAAATAGAAAAAAAGCGATCAAAGACTAAATTGCAAATCAAAAACCACAGCAGAATGTAAAAGATTCTCTTTCTTGTTAATTTGATGTGAGTTAGGATCATACTGAACCAGAAAACATTGTTCTGCTCAAAGCGTTTGGCATCTGTGGTGGTGGAGATACAGTGGGTCCAGTTGGTTTGAACAAAAAAGGAAATAAAGTTTTCATTCATCCTCAAGTCGTTCCAGAAGACAAACTGTTTATTCCTCCATCTGTTTGGGGAGATACATGCTCCAAGGGGTTCATGATTAAGCTATTTTTGGCCATCCAGTGATTACCCAACACACACAGCTCAAGCATTGCCAGTTTTAGTAGAATATGTCTTGTGATATAAAGCAATTTGTTAGGTCTAGCATGTGAGGTCTATAACATCACTAAATATAGCTGAGGATTCCTCGTGGGGTTGCTGGTACCTATTCCTGATCCTAATGGCCTATGGAAAGAATTGTCAGTAGATTTTTTTATGAACCTACCTCCATCACAATGTAATGCAACAATTTTAGTAGTAGTGGATCAGTTCTCAAAGAGTGAACTTTTTTCCACTCGAAAAGCTGCCCACAGCAAAGGAATTTGAATTTTTATTGATGTTTTCACCTTTTCGGGATCCCAAAATCTGATATCTTCGACAGGGGACACAATTTTATTATGTTTTTGGTTATATATTTGCACTAAACCAAGGTTTAAATTGAATTTAATGTCATGGCATCCTCCTGAAAGCAACAAACAAACAGAATGTGTTAATAGAGACTTTGAAAAATGTTTGAAAGAAAAATAATGGAACAAACATACATAGAAACATAACAAACAAAGTCTGAAGACTTGCTTAGGAGGACTTGTTGATGGCAGGAGCCTTTGCCAAAAGCTTACCATTTTTTGTTAACGTTGGTTGGCCCTACAGTTTAGGATTTTACAGAAGGTGTGGCCTGATACACAGGACATCCAACTGAGGGTGGCATCCTAGAAATAGGCTTTTACAATTATCAAACTTTACACTATTCTTAAGGGTATTCAGCTAATGGCTTTGCATGGTCATTTTAATAATCCATCCTTCCTTTCAAATTTCCCATCTATAGCCTATTCATACTAGTCCTTAAAGTAACTTCATTCCTCCACCACCCCTGTACAGGTGGATGAGGAACAGGAATTTGAAGTTCAGAAAATCTTTGATTCTAATAGGCAAGAATCTAGGGTTTATTATTTAGCTTACTGGCATGAGTACCTGGTAGCTATATTCAAGCTCAATGATGGGTGCAGCAAACTCTTTTAAGCCACCTTAGTAAACTGGATAATCATGTCTGCAGTCCACCCCTTAGAGTCACAGTTATGTCATGATTCTAGAGTTTTGATCAGTACACATTTCATTTCTGTACTTGATTTGTTCTTGCCATGTACCCTGTGCTTCAACTATAAGATATGGGCCCCCATGACCCTGAATTGGCCTAAGTATTATAGAGAATGTTATGCTAACCATTTCTCTTATCCCATTACAGTACATAGAAATAACTTTGTAATCACATTTTTAAATACTGAGATTTCCTAACAAAGTAGATGTGTTCCAGGACATTAGTTTATTATCAGAAACTTTGCTATCGAAGGTAGACTTACCATAGGAGGAATACAGATACATACAAGAATTGTTGCTGTTGCTGAGCTTATGGAGTTTGTCGTTCCCTTCAATGGCACACTCCATTGTCTGTGCCACCACTGCCCAGATTTTCTGCAGTTTATTCTGTGCTGCTCCACAAGCTGTCATTTTCTTTGTCCTTAATTTCAGTGGCATTCAAGATTGGTATTGGCCTCTCAAAACTCCCAATGACAAATTAATAAATGCATTTTATGAAACTCATTTGTGTAATTCAGCAGGGATGTTCCTCTGTAAAAATAAACTAACATTTAATAAAAAAACAAACCAGACTTTAAACAGAAGGAACAGAAAATAAAGAAAAATAAATTAGCAGATGAATAGTAACTGCAGAAACCCTAAAACTAAGAAAATAAAGAAAAACTTGACTAGCCTGCTTAAAGGAGAAGTTCAGTATTTTTACCCCAAGTTATTTTTTACAACCATGGTATACATGGGAAATTGATTTCTAAAGTGGAGCATTTTTTAATACATTTTTTAAAATGCTGTGCATGTTCTCTTGCAGCTTAAAATGACCTAGCACACCATCTTTAAAGCAGCAATGGTTTAAATTTCAGAAAACATGCCTTCGACTTTCTGAAGTGCATTTATGAATACAAAAGGAATACAGTACACCTTATCACTGATTCTCCTCACTGTTTTTCCTGGGTTAAAGGCACATCTCTGTTCTGTTGTCTGTTCACAGACAATGTGATGGGTGAAGTTTTCATATACATTCTGTAAATAAGTAAAATGCATGATACCATATACATGTTTCAATCTGTTCAGCTCTGTAAAAAAGAAATGTATAATATTAGCCCTGGGCATGTCATTTACTAGCAAATTGAACACTGTATACATAGGTAGCTCTTATTTAGATAGATACAGTAGCATTGCTGCTTTGTGGATCTGACACCTTGGGTTTGAATTTCATGCCAGGTTGTTCGTGGGGAGTTTAAACATTCTCGCTGCGTGAAGATGGGGTTTCTTTCCATATCCCAAAACTAAGGCAAAATAGGTGAATTGGTGATTCCAAATTAGTGTATTGATGGATGTGCGTGTGATTGGGTAAAAAAGGACTTTTTAGTCTACATCCTGAGAAAAATCTTACTTAAACTTAGGCTCAATGAGCTCAAAGGCAAGAAGAGACTGTGTCAATGAAAAGCATGTAGTGTGGTACTCATAAGAGCGTAGGCTCATGCATACAGAAACCCTAACATACAGCACTCAGATACAGGTATACCATTTCATGCAATAAAAGATCATAAAATACAAAAAAGACTAAAAACTAAACATAGGCATACAAAATCAGGAACGATTGTTCAGTGGCTTAGCCTACCTCTCATGCAACTAACAAGACTACTAAAATAAGGCCATTGACTCACTGTCAGCTTAACATTTACTGAGCAAAACACTTCAGCATGGATAAAGTAAAACTGAACTGAGGCTGACCTGTGATACTGCTATGTTTAAACCACATATACAAAGGGAGATGTTAAACCACTGAACTTACCAATATAAGAACTTAACTTGACAAATCTGAGAACTGAATCACTGCAGCAGTCATGATTAAAATTTCAGTCAACAGATGTCCAGGAAGACTGCAACACTTTTCATAAAACAGTAATTTTTATTTAATTGATTTTTATTATGTCAGTGTTTATTATACAGGGTCATGCCCCAATTATTTTCTAACATCCAAGGTTTCTTTTGTATTTTTTTTCATTTTTAATTATTATTTTTCATGCCAGTTTTGTTTATTATTTCTTAATGATGCACTGTCTCTTTAAAGTGGCATCCTTGTACTTTGTGGGTGTAGCCCCAGCGGACAGGGTCATCCTGATAACACTACTGCTGGGTCCTCCTTCTAACTTTATATTTGAGTCAGAAAGAGAGACCAGCAGTGGATCATTTAGTTTGTGTAGGACATTACTGTTTGTTTTTCTTAATTTTCTGGTTTATTTGATTTATTTTATTTCTGTCTTTGAATTTTGCCTTCAGATTGTGGATTTGTGGCTTGTTTGACTTGGATTGCCATTTGGGAAAATTGTGTTTGCCTTATATTTGCCCTTCTGTAATTTTTTGTTATTTTTCAATAAACATTTTCATTTATAAAGATTCTTTGTAAGACTTGTCCATGCAAGCCAGAGTTTAATGGTTTATTTGTACCTTGTGAGACATTTTGATTTATTTTGAGACTATCTGGTATTTTGAACTCTAAGGATGTATTTAAATATAACAGCTTGAGATGACTGCCCTAATGGAAGCACACCTTGCATGAATAGGAGGACGTGGCTCACTTGGGCTCAGCGCAGAGCAAGGAAAATAAGAAATAGCAAAGTAGTACAGACAATTAAGAAAAAAGTTTAAACATTACAAAACTATTTAAAACATTACAATTAAATTAAAAAAGAAATTAGTCAATACTAAACTCAAATACAAACTTGTTTAAACAATTCACACAGAATGAAAGAAAAAAGGGCCGCACGGTGGCGCAGTGGTAGCACTGCTGCCTCGCATTTAGGAGACCCAGGTTCGCTTCCTGGGTCCTCCCTGCATGGAGTTTGCATGTTCTCCCCGTGTCTGCGTGGGTTTTCTCCGGGTGCTCCGGTTTCCTCCCACAGTCCAAAGACATGCAGGTTAGATGGATTGGCGATCTTAAATTGGCCCTAGTGTGTGCTTGGTGTGTGGGTGTGTTTGTGTGTGTCCTGTGGTGGGTTGACACCCTGCCCGGGATTGGTTCCTGCCTTGTGCCCTGTGTTGACTGGGATTGGCTCCAGCAGACCCCCGTGACCCTGTGTTCGGATTTAGCGGGTTGGAAAATGAATGGATGAAAGAAAAAATGTATGAAAATTAAACAGAACAGAAGCTACAGACCAATCTCCAGCATACAAGTGTAAATGTTTTATTTGTATACAGCTGTATTTGTCGAGATTTTCCAAAATAATTCTAAATATAGCTACTTGAAAGATTCCTGGATTAAGTCTGACACATATACAAAAATTCCACAGTCCATGTGTCTTTCTTTCAATAGTTTTAGTGACATTCAAAGTAGATCGCTCACACAAAAAATAAGGGAAAAAATTGATAATGCATACAAAAAGGAAATACTTCTTGTCTATAATATTTCTGTTTAAGGTTTAAGTATCTTAGCTACATTTCTTTAAGTTTCTATATGTTACATAAAACGGTAAGGTTAGAAAACTATATTCCTCAAAGCCTTTCTTTTTGCAGGCAATCTAACAGTTCATGCTTCTTTCTGTCTAACAAAGTGAGTTAATTCTATTGTCACTATAGAAATGTAGCAGAATATTAAGAATATTCCATTGACATGTTAGCTTATAGGGGATAAACAAAGTCTTCCATTATTTATGTAGCTACGTGAAACTTACATTCTGTACAAATTAAACAAACACATGTGAATTTACTATTAACATTTACTTACTAGGTTAGTCTTGTACAGTGTGACTGTCTATTTTTTTCCTCTTTTTAAAATTCATGCATCTTCTCTCAATGTGGAAAGTAATTTTTTTTACTTAGTTGTTGTCTGTCTTTTTACAGCCTTTAATTAATGATGAGAATTCTATGACAGAGATTGGAAGTACGAAAATGTTATTGATTAAATTTTTGGATTCTATATACTGTATGCAAAATTAAAGCCAAAATACAATATTTTTATTGAAAGACAGAATCTTAAAATTGTGATTATTAGTTAAAGATAATATAGTGTAGTTTATTTGCAGTGTTTTGAGCAGCACAGCAAGGCAGTGTAAGCCCTGACAGGAGGGGACAACTAGATGGAAGTAGGCTTCCTCTGTGTTATTGGTACCCCAGAAAGTAAATACTGTGAGAGCCTCAAAATGAGAGCGAGGTTGCAGAGGTCTTTAAAGCAGCAAAGAGCCATTAAACACTAAGAGGGGAACCCTGTTGATTTGGGTGATGGTCAGGTATGCCAACAAAAGCCAGAGCTGCCTGACCTTGCAAGTGGGAAGCTGTGGAGGGATGTCAGGAGATCAATGTCTCCTCTGAGCCAACTAGTAACAGAAGATATACTGTATGCATATGTTTAAATACATATAATGTGGTGCAGGGAAAGGAAGGCAAGGAAAATAATCAGCATGTGGTGCAAAAAGATGTAATCTCTACTAATACTATCCTATGCTAAACTAACCCAAAGAAGCCTTGCCTTTTTGGTATGCATGTGTTTGTTTTGCTTAACTATTTCTAAGGTATAATGGCCTGAAATTACCTGAAATACCCCAACTCCCGAAGAGCATACAAAGCGCCAAACTGCTGAGAAAAATAAACAGTAACAGAAGAAAAAGAACAAAGAAGCTTAACAAAACACAAGGCAGAGTTATCAAAAATGCAATCAAAGTGAAAGTGATATTTAATTTTAAAAAATCAAAAATCGTCACATACAGTAGCTGGCATCTATCTCTCAAATGTTATTAGTAAAGTTGTCATCCTCTCCACTTCATAGCAGCATTTTTTTTTATGCAGAGGTTGGCTATAGGATGTTGTCATGCCATCACAAGCACCATGATTACCATGATACATTGCTGCAATGGAAGCAATTTGGGAATCAGGAATATAGCCAGAGCAGTTGTCACATTAAAACCACCAAAAAAAAAAAACATGAGTGATTGTGGGGCTTGGCTAAGAAGTAAATCTAAGGTGGGATTTAAAGGTTATTTCCAAACACCTGATTGGGATTATTTGCAGGGCTATGCTTAGGACTATGCCCTGCATAAGGTGTGCCCCTTGAAAGTATCACTAGAGCTTCCTATTGGAACTAGGAACCTCTTGCACTCACAAGCCCTTGCTCTCCTTTAGAGACTCTGGACCTTTGGATATACTACGGACAGTCTACACTCCATACAACACTTCATGGTTTTATATTTTTTACTTATTTAATTTTATTCTGTAAAATACAGTCTCAATTATATTAGGAAATGTAATATGGATGAATTCAACCAATGTATTATATATACATAGTTATCCTGGGCAAGACTGCATCGTTTCTGTGATGCTACTTAATAATCCATTGTGAGTAAATTCAACAAATTTACATTAGGGGAACTCAGCATGATCTGTTTCTAAATTATGCAAATCCGAACAGAGGTGATCATCTTATTGTTAAATATCAGTTAGGCAGGCAGTGTTATGTAATAAGACACAAGGCTTCCAGTTGTCTCCTGTCCCTGAGTGAGTCACTGCCTGTCCACCAAGTGTAAACCTGAGTATAAACAATTATAATGTATCCTGTAAGTCACAATGCATAAAATGTATCTGCCAAATATACCATAAAATAATAAACAGTGTGGTTATAATGGGAATCTTTCATTTCAGTGTATTTGATTTTTGTGTGCTGTAGCAGAAAAGCCTGTCACACAGAATTGTACCAATATTGGAGAAAATGTTTTTTTTCATCTTTAAGAATTTATTTTACTCAGTAAATAATTTGACTGTTTTATAAATATTTTTAAATGTACAAACAACTATTTAAAATATTTACTGTATGACAAATGTAATACATTGCATCCTTGGCTGCTTCAGCATTAAGAGCAGACCTAACTTCCACCAAACTTGGTGTATAAGAGATGATGGCAAGTGATTGAAGAACTGGGGATATGGGAATTAAAAAAACTCCAGACCGGATTTACTCTGTGGCACTTATCTTCTCCTATGTAAAGCACTAAAGTGGAGAAACATTGCTGGTGTCATCTACTCTATACAGAATTTGCCTATTTTTTTTCTTTATTAGGAACCAGTTGTCAAGTGCAATCTGGGTGCCTATCAATGTTTCTGTCACTTCCTATCTTTTTAATGCTGGTGCTATAATGGAGGCTGTGATAGACAATAGGTTCTTTCCACAAGAATAAAATGAAAATATTAAATTATCAGTCATAGGTGTTTCAGTCAATTATCTTCCAGCTTGTCTTATTTTCTTTGGTTTGTTGCTGACCTTTGTGTTCCCAACCTTTTTTTTTTCAGCTGGAATGTGGGCATCCTTGGCTATCAAGTACTGTAGCACTATTTCTGGTATTTTGGTGATTAGTAACTCAGCCTGTTTCAGGCATATCCATAATGTTTAATCACTTCTATGACAGAGAGATATGGTGTGGGCCCAAAACATTTCAGTTGTAGAAGGCAGTAGCAATAATGAAAAGAAGTCTGCTTTTTTAGCTTCTATACCCAGTTGCCTTAAGCTCATGCCTTGAATGCAGTAAAACATATAGCAGTAAGTATTTAACACTCATTTTCTTATTTGCCTATCTGATTTAATGTCTTATTGTCTTTACTATATCCTTCTAGCCAACTATTTTGAAGATTACTTAATTCAGTTTAGAGTTGTGAGAGCTAAAAAATATTTTAGCATTACAGTCCATTTATGTAGAGTAGCTCAGCTTCTCATTATGTACATCCTACTGAAACATTTGTATTTGAAAGCAGTTTATAGTGGTATTTAACTCATCAAATTAGAGAAGAGTTATAATTTTCATTCATTATCAACAAAATGCCTTAGTTTCTAAATCAGAATGAATGTCGACTGTATGTGTGTGAATGTATTGTATTGTGCAAGAAGATATTGCAAGACTTATGGGCACCAATTTAAAGGTAACTCCCGACAAAGATTTGGGATTTGTTACTGTGTGGACTGCAGCCCTGGCAAACCCTTCTGATCCTGCCTAAGACTCACTGGCAGACTATCCCATTTCATTGTCAAGGTCTTATAGGACTGAAGATGCCACAAGTCTTTAATATTGACCAACATCTAGAATCAGCACACTGATGTGACCAGAGCAGGCGATTTATAAAATCAGAGACTATATCTTTTGTTTTTCTTACTTAGTTTCACCACTAGGCAATAAAATGGGGACTTCCACTGGGTTGACATCTTTTACCTATCTCAGACAGAGGCCCTGTGTGCCTACTTGGATATAGAGGAGCATGGGCAAGTGATTATAGTAGTTGAAAAAAAATATTCTGAATCATTATTGTGTCAGACCTAATGTACGAGCCTACATGTGCCACAAATTAAAATATGATTGTTCCAAACCCATCAGTGACCAGATATTCAGTCTTTTGGGGTATGTGACTAAATAGTCAAAGTCCAGCATGAATGTCATGAAGAAGACTGTAGAAGTACCAGTCGCCGAAAATATTCTTTAGATTCTTTTAAATTATCTCTCCATGTCATTGTAGCATGACCTGTGGAGCAAAATTTGAAGACCCAATCAAACTGATTGACCATTACCAACAGATGTTTATTCAAAAACAGGTTCAAGGCAGAGTGAGTGGCCAAACATAGGGAGGCCCAGCCAGTACCATCTGCTTTCCAAGAACTGGACTCCCCAAATAAAGAGATGGAAGGTGCCCACAAGATACAATCTCAAAGCACAGATGTGGCCAGGTGCTTCTGGTGTGGGGAACCAAGTCACTTCATGACCCATTGTCCCTGAGCAGCATTTGGAGTGCATCTGAGCCTATGGTAAATGGTATTGTGCAATGGCAGCATACTCCCGTAAGTCCAGCCTGTTAAGTTAGGTGCTGCTAAAATGGATGAATGGGTTTAGATACACAGCACTATTAGATTCCTCAGGCAGCATGGGATTTAGAAATTCCCAATCTAGTTTTGTATTTTATTTTTATTTTGAAAAACAAAATTGAAAATAAAATTCAGTTAATTTTATTATTATTTTATTAAGATTTTGTCACTGCCATTTTGTATTTTGTTTTCTCTCATTAGCACCATCATTTGTTTTATGTTTTCTATGGGCTATGTTCATGTAATTGTTGGCAACAGTGCATGACATGATAAAGCCACCCCTATTTAACATGAATGCATGCTGTCAGCACCATCCAAGTTTTTAGATTGTTAAAATGAAATTTACATGTGCATAGTTAGCAATCAAAAATTCTTTTTAGAGAATCGACTTTGATTTCTGGTTAATGTATTAGGCGTTGGCATTGATATTCTTGTTTTAAATTTTGCATTTTCTTTCATTTTTCTTTTCTCTTGGTCCTTGTGGTACATTTTTTAATATTCTGCCCTTTTTCATAATAGTGGCAGAACAAAGGTGTCTGTCATTACTTCCTCTCTTGTGTCTTTGCAATAAGTTAAAAAATACAAAACAATAAACCTGGTGGCGCAAACCACATACCCCACAAACGATATACATGCATCTGCAGAGCAGATACTTATGTCCTCAATTTCAGTGGCTACATTACAAAAAACACATTTGAACTTCCCAACTTATATGAAGAGGCTTTTCCCTCAGTACTGGAATTTGTTGACTTTATTTCAAAAAGGCCAGTTCTCTGAAGCATGCTAGAAATGCTATAATCTCTTCAAATGGTCACGCGTCTGTTGAAAATATACCACAGAACATCATTCCATGTTGGCAGACTAGGCATCTAATTCACTAATCCTTTCTTTTCTTTAGACTTGTAGTGTCCCTGTCATTGCTCTTTGGATTACTCAAGCAAATTACAATGCTTTGGGTTTCTTAAAGAAATCTTAACGGTGCAAAATACTTCCATCACTTAAGAGAGAGATTTAAACACACTTCTACAGAATCCTCTGTATTAAGCATTTGAAAATGTCTGTTTATCGTCTCCACTGTAATGGGATTTGCATTTGCACAAGTTCCAATAGGGGTATCAGGTCATGTTCCTGGTTTCCATATCCTAATCTATGCTTCTCATGCACTGGCGCAGACCCTGAAAGGTTAAAGAAAGGGTTCTTAGACAGCCAAATACACATCTCACAGAGCAGGTCAACACTGTAAATATACTGAAGTTCTGGATTTCAAACTGCCAGAGGATGGTGATTCCTTTCTTATGCATTTTTTTGTCACTAGAACTGTGATGATCGATGAGGTGGCAGATGTGAAGAATAATCCAGGTCTAAGACACCTCATTTTACATGATATGTATACCAACACTGAGCACACATATCGCCTCCCTTAGGCAAAATGTACTAAAGTGGAACTGTAGGGACAGAATATACTTAAGTTTTTAATAAAAAATAAGATGCTGCAGATGTTCTATCAGACGGTTGTGGCGAGCGCCCTCTTCTACGCGGTGGTGTGCTGGGGAGGCAGCATTAAGAAGAAAGACGCCTCACAGCTGGACAAACTGGTGAGGAAGGCAGGCTCTATTGTTGGCATGGAGCTGGACAGTTTGACATCTGTGGAAGAGCTACGGGCGCTAAGCAGGCTCCTATCAATTTTGGAGAATCCATTGCATCCACTAAACAGTGTCATCTCCAGACAGAAGAGCAGCTTCAGCGACAGACTGCTGTCAATGTCCTGCTCCACTGATAGACTGAGAAGATCGTTCCTCCCCTAAACTATGCGACTCTTCAATTCCACCCATCGGGGGGGGGGGGGGTAAACATTAACATTGTACAAAGATATTGTCTGTTTTTTACCTGCATTATTATCAATCTCCATCCATGCATTTTCTTCCGCTTATCCGAGGTCGGGTCGCGGGGGCAGCAGCTTGAGCAGAGATGCCCAGACTTCCCTCACTCCAGCCACTTCTTCTAGCTCTTTCGGGGGAATCCCAAGGCGTTTGTTCCCAGGCCAGCCGGGAGACATAGTCCCTCCAGCGTGACCTGGGTCTTCCCCGGGGCCTCCTCCCGGTTGGACGTGCCCGGAACACCTCACCAGGGAGGCGTCCAGGAGGCATCCTAATCAGATGCCCGAGCCACCTCATCTGACTCCTCTTGATGCGGAGGGGCAGCGGCTCTACTCTGAGCCCCACCCGGATGACTGAGCTTCTCACCCTATCTTTAAGGGAGAGCCCAGACACCCTGCGGAGGAAACTCATTTCAGTCGCTTGTATTCGCGATCTCGTTCTTTCGGTCACTACCCATAGCTCATGACCATAGGTGAGGGCAGGAACATAGATTGACTGGTAAATTGAGAGCTTTGCCTTACGGCTCAGCTCCTTTTTCACCACAACAGACCGATGCAGAGCCCGCATCACTGCGGACGCCGCACCGATCTGCCTGTCGATCTCACTCTCCATTCTTCCCTCACTCGTGAACAAGACCCCGAGATACTTGAACTCCTCCACTTGAGGCAGGATCTCGCTACCAACCCGGAGAGGGCACTCCACCCTTTTCCGGCTGAGGACCATGGTCTCGGATTTGGAGGTGCTGATTCCCATCCCAGCCGCTTCACACTCAGCTGCGAACCGATCCAGAGAGAGCTGAAGATCACGGCCTGATGAAGCAAACAGGACAACATCATCTGCAAAAAGCAGTGACCCAATCCTGAGCCCACCAAACCGGACCCCCTCAACGCCCTGGCTGCGCCTAGAAATTCTGTCCATAAAAGTTATGAACAGAATCGGTGACAAAGGGCAGCCCTGGTGGAGTCCAACTCTCACTGGAAACGGGTTCGACTTACTGCCGGCAATGCGGACCAAGCTCTGGCACCGATCGTACAGGGACCGAACAGCCCTTATCAGGGGGGCCGGTACCCCATACTCTCGGAGTACCCCCCACAGGATTCCCCGAGGGACACGGTCGAATGCCTTTTCCAAGTCCACAAAACACATGTAGACTGGTTGGGCAAACTCCCATGCACCCTTCAGGACCCTGCTAAGGGTGTAGAGCTGGTCCACTGTTCCGCGACCAGGACGAAAACCACACTGTTCCTCCTGAATCCGAGGCTCGACTATCCGACGGACCCTCCTCTCCAGGACCCCTGAATAGACTTTTCCAGGGAGGCTGAGGAGTGTGATCCCTCTGTAGTTGGAACACACCCTCCGATCCCCCTTCTTAAAGAGGGGGACCACCACCCTGGTCTGCCAATCCAGAGGCAGTGTCCCTGATGTCCATGCAATGTTGCAGAGACGTGTCAACCAAGACAGTCCTACAACATCCAGAGCCTTGAGGAACTCCGGGCGTATCTCATCCACCCCCGGGGCCCTGCCACCAAGGAGTTTTTTGACCACCTCGGTGACCTCAGTCCCAGAGATGGGGGAGCCCACCTCTGAGTCCCCAGGCTCTGCTTCCTCATTGGAAGGCATGTTAATGGGATTGAGGAGGTCTTCGAAGTACTCCCCCCCACCGACCCACAACGTCCCGAGTCGAGGTCAGCAGCGCACCATCCCCACCATATACAGTGTTGACACTGCACTGCTTCCCCTTCCTGAGACGCCGGATGGTGGACCAGAATCTCCTCGAAGCCGTCCGAAAGTCGTTCTCCATGGCCTCCCCAAACTCCTCCCACGCCCGAGTTTTTGCCTCAGCAACCACCAAAGCCGCATTCCGCTTGGCCTGCCGGTACCTATTAGCTGCCTCCAGGGTCCCACAGGACAAAAGGGTCCTGTAGGACTCCTTCTTCAGCTTGACGGCATCCTTCACCGCCGGTGTCCACCAACGGGTTCGGGGATTGTCGCCACGACAGGCACCGACCACCTTACGGCCACAGCTCCGGTCAGCTGCCTCAACAATAGAGGCACGGAACATGGCCCATTCGGACTCAATGTCCCCCACCTCCCTCGGGAGGTGGTCGAAGTTCTGCCGGAGGTGGGAGTTGAAGCTACTTCTGACAGGGGGCTCTGCCAGACGTTCCCAGCAGACCCTCACAACACGTTTGGGCCTACCACGCCTGACCGGCATCCTCCCCCACCATCGAAGCCAACTCACCACCAGGTGGTGATCAGTTGACAGCTCCGCCCCTCTCTTCACCCGAGTGTCCAAGACATGTGGCTGCAAGTCCGACGACACGACCACAAAGTCGATCATCGAACTGAGGCCTAGGGTGTCCTGGTGCCAAGTGCACATATGAACACCCCTATGCTTGAACATGGTGTTCGCTATGGACAATCCGTGACGAGCACAGAAGTCCAATAACAAAACACCGCTCGGGTTCAGATCGGGGGGGCCATTCCTCCCAATCACGCCCTTCCAGGTCTCACTGTCATTGCCCACGTGAGCATTGAAGTCTCCCAGCAGAACGAGGGAGTCCCCAGAAGGTATGCCCTCTAGCACCCCCTCCAGGGACTCCAAAAAGGGTGGGTACACCAAACTGCTGTTTGGTGCATACGCACAAACAACAGTTAGGACCCGTCCCCCCACCTGAAGGCGAAGGGAGGCTACCCTCTCGTCTACTGGGGTAAACCCCAATGTACAGGCTCCAAGTCGGGGGGCAATAAGTATACCCACACCCGCTCGGCGCCTCTCACCGGGGGCAACTCCAGAGTGGTAGAGAGTCCAGCCCCTCTCAAGGAGATTGGTTCCAGAGTCCAAGCTGTGCGTCGAGGTGAGTCCGACTATATCTAGCCGGAACCTCTCAACCTCACGCACAAGCTCAGGCTCCCTCCCCTTCAGAGAGGTGACATTCCACGTCCCAAGAGCCAGCTTCTGTAGCCGAGGATCGGACCGCCAAGGTCCCCGCCTTCGGCCACCACCCAACTCACACTGCACCCGACCTCCTTGGCCCCTCCCATAGGTGGTGAGCCCATGGGAAGGGGGACCCACGTTGCCTCTTCGGGCTGTGCCGGCCGAGCCCCATGGGTGCAGGCCCGGCCACCAGGCGCTCGCCATCGAGCCCCACCTCCAGGCCTGGCTCCAGAGTGGGGCCCTGGTAACCCGCGTCCGGGCAAGGGAAAACGCCGTCCAAAATTGTTTTTCATCATAGGAGGTTTTGTTTACTCAAAAGAAAACTGAGCAAAAATTCAGGTTTCCACGGAGACTATAAAGCCTTCATGAAAGACATTATAGACAAGGGTTATGCTGTCAAGGTACCCAAAGAAAACCTTAATTGCAATGAAGGCAGAGTGTGGTACATCCCACATCACGGTGTGTATCACCCAAAGAAAAATAAAATTCGAGTGGTCTTTGACTGCACAGCCACCTATCAGGGAATCTCACTTAATGAGCAATTATTAAAAGGTCCCGACCTAACTAACACACTCATTGGCGTCCTTACAAGATTCAGAAAGGAGCCAGTAGCATTAATGGCAGACATTAAGTCAATGTTCTACCAGGTTAAAGTACCAGATAGAGACACTGATCTTTTACGTTTTTTATGGTGGCCTGAAGGTAATTTAAGTAAAGACCTTGAAGAATACAAAATGACAGTACATCTTTTTGGTGCTACTTCTTCACCCAGTTGTGCTTCTTATGCTTTGCGTAGAACAGCCGAAGACTCCAGACATACATTTACTGAAGAAGCTGTTAACACCGTTCTCAATAACTTCTACGTGGATGACTGCTTAAGGTCAGTGACAACAGAGGAACAAGCAATAAAGCTGGCAAAGGACCTCCAAGCTCTATGCCTCAAAGGGGGTTTTCACTTAACTAAGTGGGTGAGTAACAACAGAGAAGTTTTATTGTCTATTCCTGAAGAAGACAGAGCTCATGAACAAAAGGACTTAGACTTGAGCCACAGTCTCCTTCCCACAGAGCGTGCCCTGGGTGTCCAGTGGTGCACAGAAACGGACAGTTTCAAATTTCAGATTAAGTTACAAAACAAGCCCGCTACAAGGTGTGGTATTCTGTCTGTTGTTAGCTCAGTTTATTATCCACTTGGTTTTCTAGCGCCCGCCCTACTGCCAGCAAAACCTATTCTAAGAGACTTATGCAAAGAGAAATTTGGGTGGGATGAACAAGTAGAAGTCAAACACATTCAGAAATGGAAAAAATGGATGGATGATTTGCAGTTACTTATAGACTATAAAGTGAAAAAATGCTTCAAACCTACCGGATTTGGAACCATAAAAACAGCACAAATGCACCATTTTGCAGATGCTAGTGAAGATGGATATGGCACTGTCACTTACCTTGTCTTAACCAATGAAGAGGGTAAAAAGCATTGTTCATTCCTGATGGGCAAGTCAAGAGTTGCACCATTGAAACAGGTCACGATTCCAAGATTGGAACTGTCAGCAGCCGTTGTGGCAATTAAAATGGACAAAATGCTTAAAGGTGAGCTTCAAATGCCCTTAGAAGAATCTACATTTTGGACTGACAGCACCATGGTGCTAAAATACATTTCAAATGAAAGCACTCGGTTCAAGACCTTTGTTGCCAACAGAATCTCCGTGATCAGAGATCATTCACAGCCTTCTCAGTGGAGGTATGTCACATCTGCCCTTAACCCGGCTGATCAAGCATCCAGAGGGCTAAGCATAGAAAACTTTCTCAAAAGCACCACATGGTCACAAGGTCCAAATTTCTTATTGAAGCCCGAATGGGAGTGGCCAAAAAGACCAGATCAACTGAACAATTCACTCATTGAAGATGATCCAGAAGTTAAAACTTGTGCAGTCAACATGACAAAAATAGAGGAAGCAATCGACCCCATCAACAAACTTATCACCTACTTTTCAGATTGGCATAGCTTGAAGAAAGCAGAGGATTGGTTCCTTAAGTTTAAAGACTTAATGCTGAACTTAAGAAATGAAAGAAAAACATTTCAATCAGAAGTCAGTCAGACTAAAAGTGATCCAGAAGAACAAAAATCACTCATTGCAAAGCACATGAAAAGGTATAAACTGACTTTAAAAACAAATCCAATTTCTCTAGACGATTTAGTTAAAGCCGAAACAGAGCTTATCCGCCTCAGTCAACAGCCAGTATTTCCAGAAGAATTAAAGGCTTTAAAGAAAAAGACTTGTGTTAAAAAGAACTGTCAAATCTATAAACTTGACCCGATCATATAAGATGGAATACTGAGAGTTGGAGGAAGACTCTGCAAAGGTGCAATGCCCGAAGAAGCTAAACATCCTGCAATTCTACACAAGCATTCACATGTTGCTTCTCTCATATTGCAACACATTCATAAACGAATTGGACATTGTGGGCGCAATTATGTGCTCGCACAGTTACGCCAGAAATACTGGATACCTCAAGCGAATTCAGCTATCAGAAAAATAATTTCAAAGTGCACAACGTGCAGAAGATACAATGCGAAAGTAGGTGAGCAAAAAATGGCAGATTTGTCAGAAGATCGCCTAGCACCAAATCAACCACCGTTTACAAATGTCGGAGTCGATTATTTTGGCCCCTTCCTAGTCAAAAGAGGAAGAAGCCTAGTTAAGAGGTACGGAGTAATCTTCACATGTTTAACAACCAGAGCTGCACACATAGAGATTGCACATAGCTTAGACACTGATTCTTGTATCCAAGCCATACTCCGATTTACCGATAGAAGAGGACAAGTTAAAATCATGCGCTCAGACAATGGAACAAATTTTGTTGGGGCAGAAAGAGAGCTACCAGAAGCTATTAAAAAATTGGAACACAAAAAAATCAGTGACGCTATGATGCAAGAACAAATCAAATGGATTTTTAATCCAGCTTCTCATCAAGGTGGAGTGTGGGAAAGACAAATAAGGAGCATAAGAAAGATCTTAAATTCAACACTAAACCAACAAACACTCGATGATGAAAACCTTCCTACAATGATGTGTAGAGTGGAATCAATACTCAATAACAGACCCCTTACAAAGACATCAGATGACCCAAATGATTTAGAACCACTCACACCCAATCACTTGTTGTTACTGAAGACAAAAACTAAATTACCACCCGAACTCGTTTCAGAGAATGAACCATACCCAAGAAGACGCTGGAAACAAATTCAATACATGGCCGATTTGTTTTGGAAAAGATGGACTAAAGAGTATTTACCAATACTTCAAGAACATCAAAAATGGCTTGCACCAAGAAGAAATTTTGAACCAGGGGACATTGTTTTAATTGTAGATAAAGCTACTCCTCACAATTCCTGGGTAATGGGTCGAGTCATCAAGACAATGCCAGATGCCAAAGGTGCAGTCAGAAGAGTTTGTGTGCAGACCAAAACCAGCACACTGGACAGACCCGTGAACAAACTGTGCCTGCTTCAAGAAACAGCCAATGTTTGAAATATGAAATTTTTAAAAAGTTTGTTGCAGTGTTATTGTTAGTAATTTGAAAACATTAGTTAATATAAAGTTAACTGGCTCATATTGAAGTAAAGTATAGTAATTGTCTCCGCTCCTGCATAGCCAATTAGGGGCCGGAAATGTAAGAGCCAATTAAGTTTTGAGTTAAACTCATATTAATGTTTGCTTTATTTGAATAGATCATAATTTCTTCTATAGTCATAGACAATGGTATAGTCTTTTTTCCCCCTATAAGTTAGTAAGAGATAGAATCTTCTTGCTATAACTGAGATACAGTGAGATAATAAACTCAGTTGTGTTTAGAACAGGTCCCAGTAAAGAGGGACTTGATAAACCCATTTTAAGTTTAGAAATGGGATAAACATACAGTTTTCTGAAAGTTTTGAAATGGTTCAGAAATTATAAGAAATTAATAACGATTTAAGTTGTAACAAGATTAAGCTCAGAACTACATTTTTTCTAAATATAATTTTCTCCTTTTTTTGCTATTTTAATTTTACTTCTTTTTTTGTGTGAACTGTTTTACTTTAAAATTTAACTAAACTTTTTAAAAACGAAGATATTTTGTCTGTGGAATCATTTCTGCGCGTCAGGCCTTTGTTGAATCCCATTTTTTGAGTTAGAGCTGCAGAATTTTGGAAACTTTGGGAAAACGCAGCTACACACACAATATATTTTCTAACTGAATTCTCTGCTTATTCTTTTTATTCTTTCTGTATTTGAACATAAGCAGGTATTAATTATACCTATAGATGGGTTATTCTTTTTTATTCTGTACTGATTCGTTCAAGTATATCACCTTTATCTATAGGCACTATTTCAATTAAGATTTAATGTTTGCCTGTTCAAGTATGTGAAAAAAGTTAACAATTTTCATGGAGTGTCATTACATTTTCACATGAATGTAATTAATATTAAAAAGTTATAAGCAGCTCAGACCATGAAGGAAGCAGCTTAAGATAAAACTAATACATCAACTAATTATTAGGACAATGCAGCTAACAAGATGAAAGGATACATAACAGAAAAGAATAAAGAAATGACTTTTATTGTTGCTGTTGCAACAAAGCAGGTATTGGTGGAATACTCTTTGGATTTAATGCAGGTATTTTATAGAATGTTTCATGCTTCGAGTTGGTGAAAGATGTGTATTAATCATGCACATAATAATGGGGATGTAAGCTTTTAAAGGATATATTCAAACAACTAACACTTCTGTTTTTCTCTGAAATTCATACAAATTAAGAACAATGCACTTGTACTTTTTAGAAGCAGATTCTTTCTGAAGCACTAGCATAATGCTAACCTAAAGTTGCAGAGTTGTTTAAGTAAGTAACAGATTAATACCACAACCTGCATGATCAGTTTGACCAAGTCCTTTGTTTAGAAGCCATTATAAAGCATTTTAAATTAAAGAAAAATCTTGACATAAATATGAGACAGATTAATTGCTTCCAGTAAAATAAGTTTTAAAATGATCATAACAACATTTATGTTATGGACTGATGCACTTCCATCTTTAACGGTCAGTCAGCAGAATATAATGTGAAAGCAAGCATTTCTTTATTATAAAGAATGCAATATAAAAGGCAGCAGCCTTCACAGCAACACCTGATAAGAAAACATGTATTGCATAGCAAGAAAAATCAAAGTTAGCACCAGTTAGTAGTATCAGCTGATTTTGCTCATTTTATTATTTTTTATCTTTTATGTTTCTTGTTTTTAATGGCATGAATTTTTTCATTTACATTATCTTTGTTTATTTTCCTGTTGATATCCAGTTGTTTATAGGAACATAAGAATGAGCGATGTGTCATGGTACCAGGGGCCATGGTCTCATAGTGTCCAAGTCACATATTTAATCTTTCTGATCTCTTGGAGTTGACAGACTTTAAATTTTTCTAAATTCTTGAATATTTTTCCATTATGCTAGTGTACCTTGCACATTCATTTCTTTATAATTTGCTGTTTTTGATGTGTTACTGTTTACTTTTTTGTTTCTGTTTTCTTTTTCTCTGCATTGTGGTTTTGTGTTTTTTTTCCAATTGGGTTTTGTGCCAGTGCCCATGATGACTGTATAGTGCCAGGGAGTGAAACAAATTCTTGCAATCTCCACGCAGGGTTTCCTTTTTAGCTTCCAATTTTCATGTTAGAAATAGGATCTGATAGAGCACAGTCAATCATTTGCTTTTTTCAGCATTATACCTACCAGTCACTACAAAAAAAACATGATAACTTGTGGGTAGGTTATGTAAAAAATTTATATTTTTTCTTTGCTAGTTTATGGGTTCATTCTCAAATCAAGTTTCACATTCTGTTTCTATAATGAGACACCCCCTTAGACATTATCTTTTTAAATATAGCACCTTGTGTGTAATGCCTGACAGCTCTACAAACAGTAACCAACTGACTGTACATTTGGTCCTCGCTCAAAGTACAGCAAGCCACCACATCGCAACTGAGCAGTCAGTTTATGACTTCATTGTCATTCTCTGTTCTTGAAAAAAATTTGAGAAGCAGTGGAGAATAAATAAGTCTGATAGCTTTAGAAGCATGAGGTCTTAAAAGTTAGTATCTAGACAGGAGCAAAACCTCCCTTCATATTTTTACCTTCACAAATGTATGAGTGGCAGTGGCAGTGCTCACAGCCAAGGCTGATGCATTAAATAAAACCACCTAAGGCAAGGGACATGTATGCCACCCCAATATATATATATATATATATATATATATATATATATATATATATATATATATATATATATATATATATATATGTATATATTGCTCGCCCACCCCACAACTGCCACCCCCAGTGGCACGCTTCATGCTAGCCACTTCGCGTCTCTGCCGCTCGCATTGTGAAGGGGGGTTGCTGAATGCACGCTAAAGATGGATCAGCTGCTGGCTTGCTGCTAGCTGCTACCAAGCTGCATGACCTGCATGTCGCACTGCGCATTGATCATTTAAAAGCCTGTACAGCAGCTGCTGCTACCGAGCTGTGTGGTGTGCATGTCGCGCTGCGTGACGATCATTTAAAAGTCTATACAGCAGCTGTCCTTTTGTCTCACTTCCTTGTCTTGTGGTATGTGAATTTCCCATTGGGATTAATAAAGTATCTATCTATCTATCTATCTATCTATCTATCTATCTATCTATCTATCTATCTATCTATCTATCTATCTATCTATCTATCTATCTATCTATCTATCTATCTATCTATCTATCTATCTATCTATCTATCTATCTATCTATCTATCTATCTATCTATCTATCTAGCTAGCTAGCTAGCTAGCTATGTTAAAGTGTCTCCGAGAAATTGTTTATAAGTATGGCGCGACGTGCAAGAAGTCTTGCGGGACTTCAAAGTGTCTCTGAGATACTTATTTCCTCACTAGGAACTTCCAGAGTCCACTTAATCACAGTTCTACAGAAGGGTATTTTCCCTGGCTTCTACCTGAAAAATACTGGCATGTATATAGTGTTTATTAGCTGAGAAAACAGGAGAGGGCACTTTTCTAGTGTAAAAAATATTTAATTAATTTATTTATTAATACAGTGTATATTTTGGGTCATCTATGTTTATATATATTCACCTTTCTTTTACAATATATTCATCTTTTACTTTTATATTTTGTGATTTGCTTTCTTTGCACTCTTGATTAGGGAAAATAAGTGTGGAAAACTTGTAGTGAGTGGAGTACGGGGTTGACTTGTCCTAACCCAAGCTTTCCAAAAACCACAAACACAACATGCATGCATCTAAATCTCCTATTAATTTGTGAAAACCAATCAAATTACTTTTTAAAATGTGTTTTTCATATTCAATAATAGCTTGTGCAAAACTGAAAAATGAAGAATTGAAGGGGGTTCTTGAACTTAGCCTGATTGTAGAAGGATGTTGCTAGCAACATTCCCCACCCCTCAAAACTTAAGGGACAACTGCCAAGCAAGTGTTGACTCTTGAACAGACATGCCCAAATTGGAACACCTGGCAAATTGATCTGGAATTGGGGTCTACTTTCTTTTGAACCTTACATGGAAAGCACCCATCACACATTTGAGAATGCATATGGGTCATTCTGTAATTAAAAGCATTTAACAGTTGTCAATACATTAATAAAATAGGTTGTAGTTAGCATAGTTATTTCTAAATACTGTATTTTCATCTATCCATTTACCTAATTAATTTCTAATTTGCTGATATTATTTTGAGTTGAAGGGAGGCTGAATGAGTAGGAAAAGACAGAAGGCAAGAAGACTACCTATATGGAGACATCTCCCCGAATTTCTCGTAGTCTCCTGAAAAAGAATCAACATCTCCTCCCTAACTCCCGCAAGGAGGACAAACACCAGTATGCAAGTTTTTTTTTTTTTAACAGCTTGTGACTTGGGATGTCTGCTGGAAGGAACACCAGTTTATTACACATTTTTTAAAACTTTGTATATCCTTATATATATTTATCCTTATATATATATATATCCTTATATATATTTATCCTTATATATATATATATATATATATATATATATATATATATATATATATATATATATATATATATATATATATATATCATGCGTTACCTGTAACTACCCATACAATCAGATTGTGTTTCAGACTACGAATGCTGTTTACATATTATATATATATATCTATATATATATATATATATATATATATATATATATATATATAGAGAGAGAGAGAGAGAGAGAGAGAGAGAGAGAGAGAATAAGGTGCTATATAAGCGCCTGACCTAGCACAGATTCACACTGAGGCACGTGGCAATTGAACAGAAATCTTTTATTTTTCTTCACCTGTGGGGCACGTCTTCCCTGTGAACCCCACAGGTAAAACACAGTCCCAAAGCACCTTACTTTTAACACCGCAATCCTTCCGCTGGCACCACCACCACTCCTCCTCCTCCTCCTCCTCCTCCTCCTCCTCCTCCTCTCAGGCAACTTCATCCTCTTCCTCCCGATTCCGGCCCTGAGTGGTGGTTGCTGGCTCCTTTTATGGTCCTCCCAGGAGTGCTCCTGGTGCTTGCTCACCTGTTCCCAATCGCACTCCCGGATGGGGTAGATGATCAAACCAGCTGGGCTTAACAATCTCTGCCTCGCCCCCTGGCGGCCATCTCAGGTCCCCACAGGGTTGGGGAGAACTCCATCTCCCATGAAACCCTGTGGGAAACTGAGGCATCATCAACCAGGGAGGCTGCCACCAAGCGTCCCGGGGGAGGTGCTGAGGAGTCCATGGCTGTTCCCCCAGACTATATACAGTAGGGGCGTCCCAACCGGGCATGGGAACCGGCTGTCCATTACAATCCTCTTTAATAAAACCCCTGTGTGCATCCAGTGTCCGTGTGTGTGTGTCTTCTGGTGAAGTGCGCATGCGCGGGGCACGCACCGTGCTGCTTTAAAGGCCGCCTGATGCATCACACAAGACAGAGAGGGCGGGACCTATAAAATATCGCGCGGCAGATCCAATCGGATTTCGGTAAATGAGGTAAGACCTAAAACAGAAAACACGAAAAAATCCAATCGGGTACTGAGACGCGGAGACCAGCTTCACCATTGTTGTGCAAGTGTTCACTCTGAGGATGTCAGATTTGCGATTAAGAAAGCTTTGCCTAATAAAGTGTAAAGTAAAAGTAGATTTATTTTCGCACACATTACATCAGTTGCTTGGGAGAATCTGCTGATTGCCCACTGTTGTGACAGAAAATTAAACGCATATTACAGACAGCAAAGCCAGTATTACTGTCAGAGAAAATTACAGGCATTTTACGGAAAATATTTAATGAGGTAAAAGGTCCCTTGCCATTTAATATAGACTGTTCCTACTAATGTTTATGGACTACTGTTCTAGTGCCCGTTATTGTAATGGGCTTAATGTCTAGTATATATATAATATTTCTATGTTGAGAATTTGAGATTGTGTATATTCTAAAGTTCAATACTCTATTTTCATTAATAGAGCCTTATTCCAAAAATGGTTCATGTTTGTAGTAGCATTTCAAGATATGTGAATGATTTGAATTGCCAGCTGAAAGGTTATATATATGAAGTAGAATTGCATTAGATTTACATGTAAACATAGCATTTAGTTTGAAAGTAATGAAAATTGACCTGGTGGAGGTTCAGTTCAGTTTGTTGTGAAACAAATTGCTCTAAAGAGTTAAAGTTTTCAGATAACAGTGACAGTGCACTTTTGCAATATGTAACTTAACAACATTTGCTGCAAAGTATAACCTTTGATGAACTCATCACATTGCTCCATGTGGAATCAAGAAATCTTCGTCATCATGAAATTGTGGTTATGAAATAGCAGTATGAAACTGTTCACACTTGATCTGAGACGTGTATTATATGAATACAGGAAATGAACTTTATTTTGGCCAAAATGACTTTAGCTAGGTTAGCAATAGTCCTCTCTTTAAAGACAAACAATTTTGTTTCCAATATTTTCATTCAGATAAAATAACAATATTTTTTATGGACAGATCAAAACCAGAGTGATTTTGATTTTGACGTTTAAAAACCTTACAATAACATACCCAATACAGAATAAATCTCAAATTGCAAAGAGGGGAATACACTGTACTACCTGGAAGTGTATACGAAAATGGATTAAACACAAAGAAGAGTGGGTTTTGGAAAATAACTTAATTTCTCATTTCATGGTTTTAAAAGCTGGTTCAGTAATGGCCTGCACTGGGATTGCTGCTCTTTTTAATAAACACTGTAAATTGTTTTAATAAAAACAAAAGTAGCTTACAGTATATTTGCCAATGACTGTAATTTGCTTGAATTAATATAAAAAAAATCCCCATAAATGGACTTGGACAGAATTCAGCAGATGTGTTACTTAATGAAGTTTAATATAATTAAACATAAAGTTTTAAAGATACTAAGTAAGAAATGTTATAAAATAATTGCATAAAGTGGGTCTGTGGCTCAGTTGTACACCTTAACAAAAAAAAAACTTGGGGGTACTACAAAACTCATCATGGTCTACAACCTGAAAAAACAGTTTAAAGGACCAATGAATGTTGTCTTGAAACGTACATGTGTTTTTACTTTGTGTTTTGTTTATTTTAAGTGTAGTTCATGTGTTTGTGTTATTTTTGTTAATAATGTTGCTTTTATTCAGTATACTTGTATCTTTTATTATTCTCTGATGTTTCTTGAATTTTGTAGGTCAAACCCCAAGGTGAGACCACCTTATATCACTGCTAAGAGCCGCCCTCAGCCTATTTTGGGGCCTGCTTTGACTGAAGCTTGTAGCTCATAATTTGGGGTGAGGCTATTTTAGATAGGTCAATAGTGATCCTGGCCTGCTCTTGTGGCTTATTTTTGAGGCCTCATACCCTTTTTGCTATTTTTGGTGCACTCATATCATAACAACATGAAGTTACACCTGTGGGATCTTCAGATGTTAACTGCCTGGATTTTGGACATGTTGGGTGAATAGAAAACGACAAGCCACTTTACAGAATATTAGCCTGAATGTCCAGTTCCTGTTAAAACTATTCTTAGGCCTTATGTCTACTAAATTTACTTTTTTTGATTGCTTGTTGACATTTATAGTTAAATATTTAAACACATTTTGCTAGGTAGCTCAAATGTATTTTCTAAGTGATTACAAATTAATCAAATGTATGAACAAACATGAAAATGATCCCTTAAAGGAATACTCCACCCAAAATTGATATTCTTTTATGCTACTTAGTCCATGTAGTCCATAAAATGTTTAATCTTATGTTTTTGTTGAGAAATTACTTAAAAAAGATTCAAACACACTAGAATTCAACCAGGAACAACTCTGAACAATGGGTAATGATGTGAAAAACATGGAAAAAAGAATAAAAAAATTCTCATGTAACTCGTGTTGCATATTCGACGTATCCATTGTCCTTTAGTATTCTGAGAAATGTGTGCATTTTTTGCTAAAATACTATTAATAATTATTTCCTGGAAAACTAGTGTAACAGATAAACAGAAAAGGCACATCTCATAATGCTGTGATTTGAATTGAAGATCCTCTCCTCCTCCTCATTCATTGGTCAATAATCCTGTCTTCAGTTCAAACAGAAAGTATTATGGGAATGTGTCTTTCCTGATTATCTTTTATGCTGAGTTTTCCAGAAGTATTAATACGTTTTAGCAAAAAATGCACGTACTTTGCACAGTCTGAGAATATGATGAGATAATGGACATGTGGATTACATAACACGAGTTAAGTGAGATTTGTTTTTTCTTTTTTCTATTGAGATTTTGTTTGCCATTGTTCAGAGTTGATCACTGTTGGGTCCCATTCAATTTGAATCTTGGGTATCTTATGTACTTTCTCCACAAAAACATTAGGTTAAAAATTTTTCACAGACACCACTACAACGTACATGGGTTAAGAAGCATACTGTATAAAATATAAAATTTTTGAGTGGTGGATTTGAGCAGTGTTTAATTATATATTTTTTCAGTGTAAAAAAACATAATTTTATCAATACCTAAATTGTGTTAGAATTGGGAAAATGAAGGGAGTGATGCATACAGACACAGACCAATTTATTATACATCCTTTATATTTTTCGTCTTTTTATATTTTATCCTTTAACTCACAATATAATTTCTTATTATTATTCATTTAAACATTGTGTATTTAAAATGTACTTTTTCTTATTTATTGTTACTTATAAATTCTTAATTAAAAGTTCCCATACCTTTCAATTGAAAAGGTGCCATCAAACTTGTGTATACTTTTCCTTAATATTAGTTGTGTGGTTGTGTTTTATACACTGAAAACATAAATGGATTCAGAAAGTTGGAAGGATCAATTGATATATAATTGCATTATGTTTGTTGAATTGAAGCTTTGGGATTCTAAGATGTAGTGATGTATCCTGGGGTCTTTGGGTGTTTCAGATCTTTCAGTGGCAAACACCCTAGGTGACCTAGCCAGGGTTGATCAGACCTTAACATGTGTCTCAGCAGCACTGGCCCATAGATCACCTTTCCTGATTCATAGCCATCTGGGGCATTTCTCAGCTTTCTCCTGATGGCTTTTCTCTTCCAAGCACCAGCATTGCCTGGTAATTCTTTACAAAAAACAAAAGGAGCTGACAGTTTAATTCAGATGTAAAGTTGTACTGAATGTTGCTGAAGTCTGAGGTCAAAACACAACAAAAGGAAAGGAAATATTTAGGAGAACTGAGTCAACACTGAATAGTCACATTGAGAAACACGACAAGGATATTGCTCAATTGATGGAAAAACTACAACATAAGGTGGAGCCAAGGTATCTGCTGGGTAGTGCCATTACATCCATAAGTTTGCATATGAAGCCTAATGAATTTCTGCAGTTTAGAAAAAGGAAACTGATACTGATAGTTTAAAGAAACAGCTTAGTAATAAAGAGTGCTTGATGGTGCAGCAGATAGTTTTTTTCAAGTCACAGTACAAGAGACTGTGGTTTTAATGCCATAATGTGCAAAAGTTTTAGACACCCTAGATCAGGGGATCAAACTCAGATGGCTTTTCAGGGGGTACTACAAAGAGGAAGGCTATGTCGCGATTTGTTAAAACTATGTGAGGCACATTGTTCAACTTTATCATGGTGCAATTGGTGTCTTGCAGTGTGCTGCCATTTGTAGGTCATTTATTAGTTAGTGCTCTTGTTCTGTGATATGAAAAGAATTGAGAATTGCGTATGCAGTTGTCACCTGTGAATGACCCCTAGAAAGGCTCTTTCTTGTGGGTTTCTTGCTGTGAGCAGATCATTCGTGAATGGAGCTTGGACCTTGCAATGATCTGCAGAGAAGGGTGAGATCTCTTCTGTATAAACCCACATCATGAAACATCACTGATTGACATTTGTGACAGAGGGAGACAAGGGGGACTGAATTGGATGCAACATCTGCTGCTTACACTCAGCTTTTCTCTCCTGCTATTGGTCCTGGCAGTAGCACAACAATTTTAACAGTCTGTTTTTGAACTGCAATGCAGGTCTTGTCAGGGGACAAAGCTCATTGACTGTGTCCCACTGCTTAGTGGCATGCCGTTACCCCTTGGTTCAAGGGGGACTTCAGTCTCCCAAACACCTTGATCATTGATCATGTGTTATTTCCTTGTTGCACTTGTCACTTCACGGTATACCCCAACTACTGAATAGTCAATCAAATCTCTAAACTTGATGGGAGAACACATTTACAAGTTATATAGATTTATAAAGGAAAATTGCTCAATTTATATTTAATTTTTAAGCTTTCTTTTGTTTTTGGTTCAGTTTGTTCACCCGCAGTACTTTATGCTGTTTAACTTATGGTTCAAAAATTTGAAATGTCACTTCTTCATCTTCAAATGTAATATTACTTTTTTAATGGGACTAAACATAAATCATACATTTTCTAGGGGTGTGGGGCATAGAAATGGTTGAGAACCACTGCCGTAGATTGTTTTATATAAATTTTGTCTTAGATGTTTATTTTTTGTCTTCTGCATTTGCGTGTGTGGATTACCACCCAGATATTCAAACATTAATTCTGCAAAAGTGTTATAGAGAAATGTATTTCATGAAAGAAAATAACATATTAAGCAACTTACCACTTTTAAATAAGAAAAACCCTTAATTTGTAGGTTGATAGCCAAATGCATGATTAAACAAGCATAACAAACATTTGCCAGTGATGAATAACATAATTACTTGACCGAATTAAACTGATGAACTGAGGTAAAAATGGGTTTAAAAGAATCAAACTGGTTGATGGACTGCCAATCTAAATTGTGTGGTAGATGTGACAGTTTAACCTTTAAATCATCTGTTCACCTCTGTAAGCAAGTACTGCGTTGGTTTCACAAAGACAGGATGATTTTAACTTGCTGTTTTTTTATATAAGTATGAAAAAGTGAGAAATATAACCCAATGGTTTACTTCTGGTTCAGACTACTTACTACAAAATTCTATTAATTCTTCTTCTTCTTTTAGATTTATTGGATACTTCAGTGCAGTATTTATACAACACAGTGTTGCTCTTGGGCTTCCCTTTTTTAATGCCAGGAATCTCAGCAATAGAAAAAAAGGGGAAATTGACTTTTAAAATCATCACATGCATCATTTTGACACACTGTGGAAAAGGCTAAGTAGCCTTTGTCTAGATGACCCTCTCAATGATGCAGGTGATAAAAGAAACTGTCAGTCTTGAAAATGAAAATGCAAGAAGAAGCAAGCCTGCCTAGTGAGTATGATGGCCTTCAGAATTTTGCACTGCAGTGCCCCGCTGTATACTCAAAACGGGTTCAATGGCAGTTGCTTTTTTGTAACAAACTGCTTACTTAATATGTTTATATAGGTTTACAGGATCAATACTGCCACAAGAAATTATTTCCTGCGTGTACTAAACCACTGCCATTCTCTGGTGCCATGATCAGTGATAGACCACCAAGTAGAATTCTAGCAGAAATGTGCTGCATTATTATCTTCTTTCTGGCAAATCATTCATTTGTCCAAACCTTCCTATTTCATATGCCACTTTGCATGGACTGGATACTATCATGGCAGCTTTGGACATGCAGAAGCAGAGCGCAGTTATGCACTACAATGACAGAAGACAAAAATTACCTGATATGAACTACTGAAATGTGAACTGAGACCAGGTGACAAATTCTACTTAACTCTTAAACTACATGGTTTACTAAAACTTTGACACAATATGTGGATGACATACATTTTGCTTCAGAGTGTTTGATGGCCTTCATTCTTGTAATTCATATAATAAGCAATAACAGTTCATGTATGAAACTGAAATGATATCATGGAAAGACGCAAATAACATTATACAAGGTTATTGACTGTTATACCTGCCTCTCACTCTTCACCTTGCACTTTTTAAATTGCACTGTTTTTATCACTCTTTAATTAATATTGTTTTTATCAGTATGCTGCTGCTGGAGTATCTATCTATCTATCTATCTATCTATCTATCTATCTATCTATCTATCTATCTATCTATCTATCTATCTATCTATCTATCTATCTATCTATCTATCTATCTATCTATCTATCTATCTATCTATCTATCTATCTATCTATCTATCTATCTATCTATCTATCTATCTATCTATCTATCTATCTATCTATCTATCTATCTACCTATCTATCTATCTAAACCAAATGCCATATAAATAGCTATTTAAAGAATGTGGAAATTAATTCAAAAATAAAATGGATGTTGCAGTTGTATTAACCAGGCACTGTTTTGATTTCAGACTGTTATGTTTCAGCCAGAGTTTTCCCCTGGCGTAAGTATATTTACTTCCTTAGAAGACTGGCGTCCTTCAACATCTGCAATAAGATGCTGCAGATGTTCTATCAGACGGTTGTGGCGAGTGCCCTCTTCTACGCGGCGGTGTGCTGGGGAGGCAGCATTAAGAAGAAAGATGCCTCACACCTGGACAAACTGGTGAGGAAAGCAGGCTCTATTGTAGGCATGGAGCTTGACAGTTTGACATCCGTGGCAGAGCGATGGGCGCTGAGCAGGCTCCTATCAATTATGGAGAATCCACTGCATCCACTAAACAGTATCATCTCTGGACAGAGGAGCAGCTTCAGCGACAGACTGCTGTTACTGTCCTGCTCCACTAACAGACTGAGGAGATCGTTCCTCCCTCACAGTATGTGACTCTTCAATACCACCCATGGGGGGGGTGGAGGTAAACGTTAACATTATTCAAAGTTATTGCCTGTTTTTACCTGCATTTTTATTACTCTTTATTTTAATATTGTTTTTTTATCAGTATGCTGCTGCTGGAGTATGTGAATTTCCCCTTGGGATTAATAAAGTATCTATCTATCTATCTATCTATCTATCTATCTATCTATCTATCTATCTATCTATCTATCTATCTATCTATCTATCTATCTATCTATCTATCTATCTATCTATCTATCTATCTATCTATTTTTCTTTGTCTTGCTGGTTTTCAATTATTATTCTTCATGTGTTCTTTTTCACTTTGCAATTTTTTAAAATATTGTTTTTTTAATTATTATTCAGTATTTCTGTGCATTATTGTGTACAGTTGTGTTATGGTTATGTTCCTTATTGTAATGCCATGAGGACAAATGGAAGGTCTAGGAAATACATTTGAGTCAAAACAAAACTCAAATGCTAACCAGGAGGACTGGAGATCAAAGTATCAAAACCCAAAACATAACCCAAACCCAAAGTAAGAAGTCAAAGAATAAAAAAGAAATCAAAGAACCAAAAAATCCGAACAAGTTTTAAAATTTGTTATTTTTCTTTGAGAAAGCCACAAATTCGTATGAAGTGGCCTAAGGAAGCGCATTTTGCACCATATGACCCCTGCTGTCAATAGTCTGTAATGGTTCATGTATGAAACTGAAATGGTATCGTGGAAAGAGACAAATAAAATGTAAATAACTTTAAATCATAAAACAGACATCAGAAATAGCTTTTTTAGAGGTAGAAACAGTGGTGATTTGTAATGCATGGTTGCTGGGCACCGCTCCCCCAAATATTTTAAAAACGCTACTTAAATTAATTGGGTAATGTGATATAATCATGAAATAAATTTGTTTATTTGCGCAGTGTGCCTGGTGTCAGTGCATGTCAACATTCATTAGAAACTGGTTCTGACTTGTATTTCTTTAGTTTCTGTGTGAAGAAAAAAAAATGTAATTAAATACCTATATTTAACAAATGAGAGTCTATGTAAGTCCTTGAAGTTTTGGCAAGCAAGTGACCTGAGGCTGCCCTTTAATTGGTTTCTTTCAGATTTTTCTGGGGATACAGCTGTCTGCGCACCGGACACCCCCACATTTATTGGGAGCGAATTAGTATTGTTTTTGGTTTTTTTAATCTACTGTGATTGGATAATCATTGACACATTATGTCATGTTGACGTCAATGGTTCACAGTTCACACCCGCCTTTAATGTTACGTAACTACAAATGAGTAACTTTGATGACAACTTCAAGCGGAACTTCAGAAATTAAAGAAATGTGGTTATTTTTTTAACGAAACGCCCCTTCATAAATTGTTCACTTGAAGAAAAAAAGAAGATAAAGGGCCTTGGACCAGACCATGGACTTTTTACATCTCTCGACAGACAGAGTTGGCTAACTGGGTGTGATGTAAGTAATGCCTTTTTTTGCTTCCCCTGTTTGCTGTTTCAAACTGTTGGTACTGAAGCATTGTGGACAATGACGGAGGTACGAGATCTAAACATTTTTCTGAAATTTTGCAAGTGGAATGAAAGTACCTGCTGTCATCCAGACAATAGCATGAGGCTAATATTATTGGCAGGCTTAATAGTGCTCAATAGCTAGATGAAGGCTACAGGATTGGCATTAGAAGGCACAATGAAGAGGTGACAAAAAATTGACACATCCTGTCCAGAATAATAAGATGAGCTATATATGTGTTTGTGGTTAGTAGAATGTTGTTGTGCCTTGGGATGATTTTGGTTACAGAAAGTGTGCTACGACAGAAAAAAAAACAGGTTGGGAAACATTGATCTGGACAATAATATGTGGCTAATATTTTTTGACAGGCACAGTGAAATGATTCAATTTAATCAGAAAGTAATTGAGAAATTTTCAGTCTTAAAGGAAAGGAGTGCAAAATTTTTGTTCAAGAAAATACAGGTATCCTGATCGTAAAGGCAGAATAAAGTCCTGTGGGGAGCGGCACGGTGGCGCAGTGAGTAGCGCTGCTGCCTCGCAGTAAGGAGACCTGGGTTCACTTTCCGGGTCCTCCCTGCGTGGAGTTTGCATGTTCTCCCCGTGTCTGCGTGGGTTTCCTCTGGGTGCTCCGGTTTCCTCCCACAGTCCAAAGACATGCAGGTTAGGTGCATTGGCGATCCTAAATTGTCCCTAGTGTGGGCTTGGTGTGTGGGTGCTTGTTTGCCCTGCGGTGGGCTGGCGTCCTGTCTGGGGTTTGTTTCCTACCTTGCTCCCTGTGTTGGCTGGGAATGGTTCCAGCGGACCCCCGTGACCCTGTAGTTAGGATATAGCGGGTTGGATAATGGATGGATGGATTGTCCTGTGGGTGTAGTACAAGACAAGTTGGGGGAACGAGTTATGTTTTAAGATGTGGGGGTCTGTGTATTTTAGAATGCAAATTTGTGGCCAGGTGAGGTAAGCCTGGCAAACTTGCATTGGACATTGCAGACTAGCAGCAAGTGTAGAATAAAATTAGGTCAGGAAGGACTCCGTGGGTGTGGTAAAGGACAAAATGGGATGCAAGACTTGAGTAAAATCTGAGAACTAGTGATTGTATGATGTGGATTTATAGAATACAGTGGAAATAGCCAAGGACCGAGCACTCTGTTAGCAGGGGCTGAATAAGATTTGTGTTGGACTTATGCTTTGGATGTGTTATAGGACAGACAGAATCCACATTATTACAAGATTACTGAGGTGGGGGTGAGGACACTGTGGTGTGGATTTTGGCAGAATGGGTAAATAGGCAAGTTGACAGAGGATTTGGCCATTTAGAGACACGTGCAATATATAAATTGGGTGGCAGGTGCACCCGTTCCTTTCCACATCTATAGGGCAAGTTATGGGAAGAATAAAGGGACTGGGATGTCACAGACTGAAGTTTTGGAGCACAGTGAAAAGCTGGCATCAGATTGGGCAGCACGGGGGAAAGGATATAATACATTTTAGCCTGGATTTGTCCTATGGGCCTGGTAACTGGGCATTCCAAGATGTGTATTGACATTATGATGAGGACCACGAGAACATGTGGAATGAACAGATAGATAGACAGATATGAAAGATGCTATATAATAAATAGATGTGAAAGGCACCATATAATAGATAGGTGAATAGATGCGAAAGGCACTGTATAATACATAAGTGCTGGTTCAGTATGTCCCCCCAAAGGCTGTGCCCTTTCCCAAATTTTTTTCACCAGCCACCACTGGGTAGAAATGAATGCAAACAATTAAACCTTTACCAAAAGGGCCAATCATGACTTGTGTCTTATGGGTTGAACCCTCCAAAGCCGGAGCTACAGTGGCATCACTGCTGAGGGACCACCCAGCATTTTTTATTCAGGCTGAGGACTTTGGTCCCTCAAAGTATTATTAAGTGTTGTATAGTAAGGATCATCATTAGTTAGGAAGTACTGTTAGGAAATTTCTGTTTTTTAAATATTTTTTCTTCTGTTTTGTAGCTTTTGTCTTGTAGGAGACTTGTTTGCCTTGGGTTGCCTTTATAAGGCATTTCCATTTTGCCTTTATCCTTGCCTTACTATCTTTTTCTGCTTTGCTGATTACTTAATAAATTATTTAATATTTAAAGAACATTGTTCTGTATTTGTCCTTCAGCCACAGGTTTACAGTTATCTCTCTTGGTGGGTATTTCTGTTTATTTTCAGTATTTTGAATGTTTTGGGCCTGTGCAGACTTTGAAGCTTACCTTTTGAGGTTGGATCCAGGCTGCCTCGGATATCGCCTGTTTTCAAGACAGTCCTGGTCAGGTTTTGGCTGTTTTTGAAGTCTGTTCTCTTTTGTTTTTTTTTTTTATGTTGAATATTATAACACAGACATAGTAGGATATTCTTTTTATGTTAAAGGGGCAGTTTTTGTTCTCACTGACTGAAGTCCAGAGGTGCCAAGTATGGGCATTGTACAACTTATGTAGAATAACATTATGCCTTATCAGAATACTGAGATCACCTATTTAGTCTCATTAACAGCAGGAGAAAATGACAAATTCAGCGGTGTACTGTATAGAACAGAGTGTCATCCACCTGGGGAGAGTCAATTGACAGCTAATGAAGCAAACACTGATTATGTCTAATGCATGTGTAAGGTTGATAAACATACACCTTGGGCAGCAGAATGAACAGGATTCATAATTAAGTAGGGTTGACATGCAGAAAGTCATTTTTTTAAAAATAGATATGTTTAGTAATACAAAAGGGCGGCACAGTGGCACAGTGGTAGCGCTGCTGCCTCGCAGTAAGGAGACATGGGTTCGCTTCCCGGATCCTCCCTGTATGGAGTTTGCATGTTCTCCCCGTGTCTGCGTGGGTTTCCTCCGGGTGCTCCGGTTTACTCCCACACCCCAAAGACATGCAGGTTAGGTGCATTGGCGATCCTAAATTACCCCTAGTGTGTGTGTGTGTGTGTGCACGCCCTGCAGTGGGCTGGCGCCCTGCCTGGGATTTGTTCCTGCCTTGCGCCCTGTGTTGGCTGGGATTGGCTCCAGCAGACCCTCGTGACCCTGTATTAGGATATAGCGGTTGGATGATGGATGGATAGTAATACAAAGCAGAATCAAAACTATGAAACTTGCATGAGGTCTAGCACATACACATGTCAATGCTAAAGGACAAAAACATAAAGATATAGGCAAAATAGAAAATGCAAATAGAGCTCTAAAATCCAGAAACAGAAAATAATTAAGAACAAATAGAGACAGGCATATGCTCGTCCTTGTCCTTGTCACCCTCATGTCACGTGATTTCCATTTAGCAAACATTGACAAGCCACTCATTTACATAGTTGAGCTCTGAAGTACAAGGTACAGAAACGATGGTAAAGGGCTGGCAATACATAAGAACAGGAACTGGTAGAACTCTGATTAATCCGTCATGATGTCCACGCAGAACACCGGAGCTCAAAAGTCCTTAGAGAGTGATGGAAATAATGAGCAGGAAATTAAAGAATGTTAAAGAGGGCTACCTGAATCATTGTGTGGTAAGAGGCCAGAACTAAAGTAATGAATAGAAACATTGCAACAAAACAATACCTCTAAGCCAAAACAATCAACAAAATAAATGTTACCAAAAGACCTCATACCAACTTGATTTCTTCAGTCTCCCAATAACACAAAAGATTTTTTGAAATTTTTAGAAATTGATCCAATACTTTAATAATGAGACAAGGCTCGCTGCCATCTTAAATGGGTGGAGTGTAATGACATAACGCCGCATCACTCAGCCAGCGATGGGCCTATCATATCAACTGTAAATACCACAATAGTGGCCATGCAGAAAGACTCATAAAATGAAAGTCATAAGATGTCCTTAAACAGGTCGAAACAAACATACTGTAAATAAACTCCGGAAATAAAAAGAGTTGAATCAGAGATATCAAAAATGTTGATTGATCACAATGGGATAACAATGGGGGACTTTAGGTAAAAGGCAGTAGGAAATATAAACAAGCTCACTAACATTGACTTTTTGCTGTTATTTCTTGTATAAAGTGATGTTTGTCACTAACTGTTCATGATCAATTTTCAAATTATTCTTCATAAAGCTTTCATCAGTGAATATTTTAATAAGATTAGCCAATTTACATTTTTTCCTTTTTTAAGGTACACCCATTACAACTGACAGATAAAGCAAGTAAACAATAGGATTAGTTGATTAAAGGTTTCCTTCAGATTTTTGACATTGATGATCTCCAGGGATATCAGCCCTAAAAGGGAGGTTGCCATGATTAGCATACATTTAGCTCACAAAAAAGCATGAACTATTAATCTTAGTTTCTAAGAGGATAAAGTGATAAGAGGTGATTATACCATGAACATTATTAGGTAAGACAGTTTAGGACTGACACATTTAACAAAGAATGGCTGTCTTTGAACATATGTTGAAATGTACTTTTTCAAACTAAAAGGCGCAAAGGATTTAATGGATTGAGAAACAGGTCCATAAGAAGACAAACTGGGGAAAATCTGAGTAAATGGATAGCTGGTATTTTCAGAGGAAATGACTGCAGGTAATAATATAATGAATGCCTTTGACTAAAAGTTCTATATCCTTGGTTGAAAGATGCCTTTATTTTTGTTCTCCTGGAAATCACCTTATTCTTAGAGCAGTAAAACAAACAACAACCAAAAAAGAGATAAGAGCATAAACCAAAGTAAAGTGGACCAAAAAGCTGAGCAAAGCTGGAAATTGGATAAAAAGTATAGTAAGAGAAGGTGAAATGAATAGCACTGACCTTGGAAAATGGGACATGCAGATGATCTCAGGGGCAAATATTCCCCTTGCAACAGCAGCATGTGATTGGTAGTAATAATTTTTGCACGTGTACAGAGTACGTACAGAGTCTTACTTGCATGTTTATCATCACCACTCTCTGGCACCACGATAAATAAGAAGGAAATAAAAACTTTGGCTATTTTATTATTTTTTTTCTTTTGTGTTTTTCAGTGGGTATTTCCTTATTGATGAATGGCAGGCAGTGTAGACCAAATGTTCCATGACTTTGGTGGAAGAGTCGCATCATCCATCCATCCATCCATTTTCCATCCATCCATTTTCCAACCTGCTGAATCCAAACACAGGGTCACGGGGGTCTCCATCCATCCATCCATCCATTATCCAACCCGCTATTTCCTAACGACAGGGTCACGGGGGTCTGCTGGAGCCAATCCCAGCCAACACAGGGCGCAAGGCAGAAACAAATCCCGGGCAGGGCGCCAACCCACCGCAGGGCACACACCCACACCCACACACTAGAGATAATTTAGGATCATTTAGTATTTAAACAGGAAAAGAAGACAAACTAGAAGATTCAGAATCCAGACAACTCATTATAACGAATGAAAGTAAGTAGGGTAGCTGGTGTAACTTTAGTGAAACAAAAGGCATGCAAACCGAAAAAAATTACAAATACAATTTATTATCTGTTGTTACACCAGATTTTTAATTGAGACAGTGGCAGAACAAAGACTGCTTCAGAGGAGCCAAAGGGGATCACAGCATAATGATCAATTTACAGTAAAATAAACCGAGCGGTAGGTGCTTTCACTTTCATTTGGTGTTCATTTTATTCCTTTTCTGTACGTCTGTACATTTGGGACATTAACTTAATTTATCATTACAATAAATGTATTTTGGACTAACATTTAATGTATACTTGTTATATACAGTGAGAACTGTCATGTACTGGCCCTGCCACATAGGATGATTGTCGTTTATGTGATTTGGTCATTTTTTACTCAGCTATATTCACTTCTCAATTAAATATCAGTGTTGCCAATTGTTTATTGGAATGGGATATATTGTCATTGTTTGGAAAAGTCTTACCATTGGCCTTGGCTTACAAAATAAATGACTCCCAGAGTTCGGGATCCACTACGCCCTTTTAGAACAGAGAAAGAGGGTCATTTAAAGGAGTAGTCACCAGGCCAGAGCAGAAAAGTGGCTAAGTCGCTGAGATGATTTTGAGGTCACAGACTGACCCAGAACAGTTCAGTTAACATATACAGTAGGTATTTTACTGTAGAAATGTGAATGCAGTATATTATACATTTGTAATTTAGTTCACTTCAGAAAAATGCATAGTTACAAATGGCAGAAAGACGGTTCAATTTTCAACCCTAACCCAATTTCTTCATCTGTTTTTGGACATATATATATTTGGAAATATAGATTTTTTTGCATTAGGCTGAATGAGAAGCAAAGTGATGAAACAAAAAGCATGTGCTGTGTCTCAGGTAAGTAACTCACAGCAGGGCAGCACTCACAACAATTAATCCAGATCTGGAGAGAAGTCCAATTGACCACTGCTTTATTTCAAACATGATTTTTAATATATATAAGAATAGTCTGATGCAATCTAATTAACATTGGATAGATGTATCACCTTTATATGAATATATTCTACACCAAGGTCTGGTATACAACTGGAATGAACAATCCTTTTATTTTCAAAAATTAAGTCCCTTTTTAAACAGGCAAAAACAACAAAGAAGCCCAACACTAACACTAAATACAAATACAGTTTATTATCTATTGTTAAACTTCACTACACTTTATCTTCTTTGTCACTGAAAATATGAAGATGTTCTTATCATCAGCAGTATAAGAAAATTTGAAGAGACAGGGCCTGTTAAAGCCCATTGCGGCACTTCTTGTGTGATTTTGGGCTATACAAAAATAAATTGTATTGTATTGCCGACTATATTTTCCATGTTGACCACTTGTCACGTCTGGGCCCAATGTGTATAAAACACGGCAATCCACAGCAATGCATATGGTTCAGCGTTCTCGTTTGGAGGACAAAAAATGTGAATTAGCATTTAATGTTTGCTTTATTCTTTTAAACCATATGCCCTCTTTTGTGTATTGGGCTTAGACAATCAGGTTTTAAGCAGGTAAAATCATACTGTAAGTGTGATGAGGTATGCTTAAACTTAAAAAAAAAAAAAGTTAAAGTAAATATTTCTAATAATCACCAAAAAGGAAACTCCAGTAATCTCCTGATGCTGTGCAAGAAGCCTTGATACTTGCTGCATGAGTGAGGAAGCACATGCAGATACACAGTAGTGGTGCATACGTGAGGGGTTTTCTTGGTTAATTCCAGAAGCATGACTAAAATCATCCACCAACATAGTAGAAATGGGTCTGAAGTCAGGACTAAATGCAGGCACAGATGCAACTGGAGCTGGCAAGTTTGAGCGAGTCTTAATGACAAATCAAGATCCAAATCAGGCAGGAGCAATAAAATTCATAACAGAATCAGTCAACACACCAGAGATACTAAATAAGACCTAAGTAAATGGAGCTTTAAGACAAAGACTACAAGAACTTAGTGAATGAGTCATCAGTAGAAACAAGAAGTAGGGATATGTGGGAAATAAAAGTCATAGTGTAGTGAGGCTACATAATCATGTTAATTTCTAGTTTATGTATGTTGTTTGTTGCTTCCTTTTTACATGTGTACGCAGTAAAAATTTTGACTGTAAATTTACAGTAAATTACTGGCTAATGATTGCAATACTTTTACAGTATTTTCCTGAATTATATTACTGTATATTGCAACAAAAATACAATACTATACAGGGACTTCACAATAAACTGGGCCACAAAATTAATATTGTGTAGCAGTATGTTGCTGTTAAATTATTGTAATATCCTGTTAACTTTAATAGAACTCTAATTTAGTAGCCAATACGTTACTGTACCTTTACAGAAACCATTTTAGTTGTGAATAACTCCTGTATGTATGAATTACTTCATGTTCTCTGGTGGGAAGAGAAAGGTTGTTTTTGTGATGTAGGTTTCTACAGGTTCACCAGTTTATCGAAAGAAAACAAAAAAAGTACACCATAAATCAGCTCCCTTAACCACAAAAAACCCTTCAGCAGACACAGAAAAATGAGTTTGTCAGCCATCTTTAAGTTTTTGTTTCTCACAGTGCAAAGTTGCGGGAGTCCTCAGGAAAAAAATTGTAGTGTTGTCACAAAGGGGGTGTTTCTTATGCAAATATACTAAGTTTTATGCAAATGTAGTTTTCTGTGCCATTGTGACTTTACAGAAATACAATAATTACTCAGAAAATAGTCTTGCACATTGAAACAGTTAATTGATATTGACAGCTATAAGACTGCTTAAAAGTAAGTTTATGTGCCTTTGTCTATTTAAAATCATTGTTTTAACCATTTATTGTATTACAGTTTTTTACTGAAAATACACAGTTAACGTATTGTATCTTCACAGAATTTTATTACAATTAATTCACATATTTTCCCAAAAATGTACATCAATTTGAATTTCTAATCTTGCTAATGACCTTCTCTTGTCTGCCTCACTCTTTGGTCACTTATTTTGTGTGTCTGTGGCGTATAAATGAAAGTGTTCTAATGTTTGTACAATATCAAACATGTCTCCATCAGAGTCTCTGTAGCCAGGATTTCACTTTTAGCTGTCATCTTACCAGATATAGAAGTGAAACGGTATGGAAATGCACAAACACTGCAATGCAGACCAGTCCCTATACAAATTTACAATAATTTGCTGTCTTGTGACATAAGATTTCTTAGCCCACTGTAATTACACGCTGCATTTTTCATTACAGTAGTTTATAATGGAAAATTACAGTTAATTCCTGTGAAATGCTGGCAATTTTTACAATGTATGAATGTATGTATAATTGCAAAGAGTGTTCCAGTTATATGTATATAAAGTATTCTCACATTTGGGGTTCAGAGTGTGAAACCCAGGGTGCGTACAGCTGCCCTATCCCCGACACAGACAGGCAGGACACGAGTTTGTCACACAGCACACGGTTTATTTATTCAGTCCAGCACATAGTGCTCACATAGCTGTCCCTATTGCCACCAGTCATTCCGCCTCCACTCCTCAACAGCAACCTGTAGGAGTCCAGGTGCCCAACGAGCTTCTTCTGGCAGCACTTCAGTTGTCTGACTCCAGTTGAGCATTCCTCAGAATTGAAAGAATTAAAAGGCGTCTTCCTCAGCATTACTGAGTTGTTGTTATTTCAGGACTAGTAGCACCACACACCATCTACAAAATAAAAATCCGGCCAGAGAGTGAACAGAAAGAATGGTTAGTGACTCATTTGGCTTTAAAGGTTTCTGTTAATGTGAGGTATGAGACTTATGCAAACCTGCAGCTGATATGACCTTTTGAACTGCTGTCTGTCTGAAAGTGTGTTTTCTATGTAAGTGAATTTGCTCTGAAGGGTGTAAGTGCAGCCTGATTGCTCACAATATGAATGCTCCTTTATACTGTATGCTTATGTGTATATGCTGTATATATAATGGTGTTTTGCTTTAATACAGCATTAGTAGTTTTTTTTTGTGTTCTTTTCTTTAAGACATATTCAGTGGTTAAGACTTTGGACCTCAAGCACTGACGTTGTAGGTTCAAATCCTGCTACTGATGCTGTGCGTTCATGAGCAAGTCACTTCACCTGCCTGTGCTCCAACTGGAAAAACAAAATAAGGGAAACCAATTGTATCTCAAATCTTGTACGTCGCCTTGGATAAGTAAGCCAAATAACAAGTAATAAAGTTAAGAATAAAAGAAGACGTACATTTTTCAACAGATGTATCTAAAATTCAATTTTCTGAGTCCTTTAACAATACAGGGAGGCACATGATATCCTGTCAACAGTAAGTACAGGCAGATGCTGTGCCAAATCATCACACTGGCACACACAGTTCCACTCACTCACTCATTTGAGTTGGAGAAGATGCCTGGACTCTGCATAACCATGGATCAGGCCAGGAACTTAACTCACAACCTTGGATCTACAAGGTAGTGGTGCCAAGCCCTTCACCTACAAACACCACTATTTTCAAATTCAGTTATTATCAATTGTACAGGGATTATTTTGTTATAGTTTTATGACCTTTCTGAAAGGGATTGGACGAGTCATAACGTGACCCAATACATTTTTTAATAGTTCCTAAAATAAAGACAATCCTGGATTTATCTATGCAAACATTCCTGGAAAAGTTTTGAAATCATTGGTTTAGAGATAACAAATATTTTACCCATCAGTTTAAATGTGCTGTGTTGATCTTGAAGGCGAATCTCTGCTTAGGATTATAGAAATGATTTATGAGAGTGTGCATGTCATTGCATGAGTTGGCTCATTGGCGGTGGACCAACAATGACAAAAGAGCTACACCCTTTGCTTCTTTGTTATGAAATGTACATCATTTCTCAGAATTAAAAAATGGAATTGAGAAACACACAGTTTGTTTTAGTGACCGTATCACTTACCTATGAGTTTCATCTTAGCTTTGTCACATTTTAATGTCCTGATTGTTTTCATCTTGCATGTACATTTTGAAACATCTACAGTCATATGAAAAAACCCTCTCAGCCTACATAGAGAAAAGCCGAGCTAAATGACACCTTTTATTGGCTAACTAAAAAGATTACAATATGCAAGCTTTCAAGGCAACTCAGGCCCCTTCTTCAGGCAAGATATAATCAACAACCTAGTACTTCAGCCTACATAATAATTTACTTTCAATAAAAAAGATTTCAGTGGTATGTCTTTCATTTCCTAGAAACATCTGAGTACTGGGGTGTTTTCCAAACAAATATTTTTAGTGAAGCAGTATTTACTTGTATGAAATTAAATCAAATGTGAAAAACTGGCTGTGCAAAAGTTTGGGTCCCCTTGTAATATTGCTGATTTGAATGCATGTAACTGCTCAATACTGATTACTTGGAACACCAAATTGGTTGGATTAGCTTGTTAAGCCTTGAACTTCATAGACAGGTGTGTCCAATCATGAGCAAAGGTATTTAAGGTGGTCAATTGCAAGTTGTGCTTCCCTTTGACACTCCTCTGAAGAGTGACAGCATGGGATCCTCAAAGCAACTCTCAAAAGATCTGAAAACAAAGATTGTTCAGTATCATGGTTTAGGGGAAGGCTACAAAAAGCTATCTCAAAGGTTTAAATTGTCAGTTTCAACTGTAAGGAGTGTAATCAGGAAATGGAAGGCCACAGGCACAGTTGCTGTTAAACCCAGGGCTGGCAGGCCAAGAAAAATACAGGAGCGGCATATGCACAGGATTGTGAGAATGGTTACAAACAACCCACAGATCACCTCCAAAGACCTGCAAGAACATCTTGCTGCAGATGGTATATCTGTACGTAGTTCTACAATTCATCACAATTTGCACAAAGAACATCTGTATGGCAGCGAGATGAGAAAGAAGCCCTTTCTGCACTCACACCACAAACAGAGTCGCTTGTTGTATGCAAATGCTCATTTAGACAAGCCAGATTCATTTTGGAACAAAGTGCTTTGAACTGATGAGATAAAAATTGAGTTATTTGGTCATAACAAAAAGTGCTTTGCATGGCGGAAGAAGAACACCACATTCCAAGAAAAACACCTGCTACCTACTGTCAAATTTGGTGGAGGTTCCATCATGCTGTGGGGCTGTGTGGCTAGTTCAGGGACTGGGGCTCTTTTTAAAGTCGAGGGTCAGATGAATTCAACCCAATATCAACAAATTCTTTAGGATAATGTTCAAGTATTAGTCACAAAGTTAAAATTACGCAGGGGTTGGATATTCCAACAAGACAATGACCCAAAACACAGTTCGAAATCTACAAAGGCATTCATGCAGAGGGAGAAGTACATTGTTCTGGATGGCTGTCACAGTCCCCTGACTTGAATATCATTGAAAATCTATGGGATGATTTGAAGCAGGCTGTCCATGCTCGACAGCCATCAAATTTAACTGAACTGGAGAGATTTTGTATGGAAGAATGGTCAAAAATACCTCCATCCAGAATCCAGACACTCATCAAAGGCTATAGGAGGCGTCTAGAGGCTGTTATATTTGCAAAAGGAGGCTCAACTAAGTATTGATGTAATATCTCTGTTGGGGTGCCCAAATTTATGCAAGTGTCTAATTTTGTTATGATGCATATTGCATATTTTCTATTAATGCAATAAACTTAATGTCACTGCTGAAATACTATGGTTTCCATAAGGCATGTCATATATTAAAAGGAAGTTGCTACTTTGAAAGCTCAGCCAATGATAAACAAAAATCCAAAGAATTAAGAGGGGTTCCCAAACTTTTTCATTTGACTGTATTTCCCAAAACACATAAGGTATAACTTTAAAGTGACATATTTCTCTGAAGTATTTTGGTACTCGAGAAGAAATATTGCCTAACCCAGTTGAATCACCCTGTGCAGCCATTACAGATTTTGGCCTTTCCGAGTATTCTTTGAATAAGATATGTCTATGTAAATGTGGGGATTTTTTAATTTGCACAGGATAAGGCAAATTTTGTTTGGAATGTCTTAATAGGTTTTTTGGGTCATTACTGCCACATGTACTGAATACAATGAAATTCTTACTTGCATGTGCTAATCAACATTCAACATGTTGCCACTCTCTAACATTATGATTATTTGTCACTTAATTTTTAAAGTGCACCACCATGGTAATAAGCAGATTAGTATTTACAGGTTTAAACATATCCACTTTTAAAATAATGTTGCAATATTTATGGTGTTCAAATTTTTTTCTGTGGGATGCAAGTGCTCTTTAACTTGCAAATCAAAAACTTTCATTTTCTTATTGTGAAGATTCTTGACCCTTAGTCTTAATCAAGACTCAATCATTATGGCTGGTACACTTGATTGATTAGCCTAAACTAATGCACATTCTCTTCTAAGATTTGAATGAAGCTGGCTCTACCCAATGGTTCTTTAATTCTGACTCCTGGTTTGTGCCAGATCTGAAGCTTAACATTCAGACCAAAAGTTTAATTATTTTTCTTGCAGACCTATGTTTTTTCCCACAATTGTCTCAGAGTCCACCAAGTTCTTTCTTATCATCTCCAGGCATGCATCATGGGTGTCTTCTGTCCAGCTAATAGTCCATAGTCGTTACATTGGTGAAGTGTTACAGAGACTGTGGTCCACTGGACAAGTCGATCTTTTATTACAAATTATTCTGTATTCTTCTCAGGATGGTTATTGTGTTTTTGGCCATTTCCTTAATTAGCAGTCATTTATTTTGGGAGGATAGCCACCATTCAGAAGCATCTAGATTATTTCATATTTATTCTGCCAGAGACAGTATGGCAAAAGGGAATTTTGTTAGAGGGACCTGCAGATGAGAGGACTAAATGCTAGTCTAGAAAAGGTCTGAGCCCAAAAATGTAACAACCACACTAGGAGGTCACAGGGATGAAGACTAGAATTGGGAGACAGGCTTGTAACCAAAGGAAAGCAAGGGGGTTGGACGTTGGATATGTAAAGAACAATTTCACAATGTAAAATTAAAAATTTATTTCAACAAATGTAATGAGAGTCAAAAGCCAGTAAGCATCAAGGAAGATGTAAGCCTTGGTCAAGAAACAGGAATCTAACAGATGCACTTATTAAACCTTAAGATTTAATTTTTTGACAAATCTATATACTGACATTTATGCCATGATATCATGTGTTATACAAGACCATAATAAAAAATAAAAATAGTGTCATGGGAAAATATTAGAACAATTTAAATAAGAACAGGCCATTCAGCCCAACTAAGCTTGCCAGTCCTATTCCATGTGTCTGTGATTCTCTGTGTAAAGAAAAACGTCATAATATCTGTGCAAAAGTTACCCGTAACAATTTTCCAACTTGATTAACTCATTTTTAAATAACAGTTCTAATCCACTGTACTAATTCCCTTCATAATTTTAAACACTTTAATAATGTCTCCTCTTAATCTTCTTTTGCTTAACCTGAAAAGGCTCAGCTCTTTTAGTCTTTTTTCATAACTCATGCCCTGTAGCCCTGGAATCAGCCTAGTTGCTCTTCTCTGGACCTTTTCTACCTCTGCTATGTCCTTTTTGTAGCCTGGAGACCAAAACTGCACACAATACTCCAGATGAGGCCTCACCAGTGCGTTATAAAGCTTGAGCAGAACCAACTTGAATTGTACTCCACACATCATGCTATATAAACAAACATTCTTTTAGCCTTCTTAATTGTTTCTGAACACTGTCTGGCAGTTTATTAGTGTTGAGTCCACTACAACTCCTAAATCCTTCTCATAAGGTGTACTTTTGATTTTCAGACTTCAAATTATGCATTCAAATCTAACATTTTTACTTCCTGTGTGTAATACTTTACATTTACTTACATTAAATGTCATGTGCTACAAATCTGCCCAGGCCTGTATGCTGTCCAGGACTCACCATAAAGATTCAATGGATTTGAGATCATCTGCCAATTCAGCTAGCTGGGTATCCTCTGCAAACTTAACCAGCTTGTTATTTTTATTCCTATCCAAATCATTTATATATATTAAAAATAGCAGCGGCCCTAGCACTGACCCCTGTGGAACACCACACTTAACATCACCCAAATCTGATAAGATTCTTCGCACCATCACCCTCTGCTTCCTGTGTCTGAACCAGTTTTGCACCCATCTACAAACAACACAGTGAACTTCCACTTCCTTTAGTTTGATACCCAACCTCTCATGTGGCACCTTCTGAAATGCTTTCTGAAAGTCAAGATAGATAATATTATATACTTCCTCATAGAATTCCAGCATATTGGTAAAATATAACCTCCCTCTTCTGAACCCACGATGACTGGTCAGTAAAACTCCTGTTCTTGCCATGTTTTGCTCAATCTTTCCCTTAATAATTTCTTCAATTATTTTACCTGTGATGCACGTTAAGCATACTGGCCTATAGCTGCTTGGATCTGCCCTGTCACCCTTTTTATATAATGGGATGATATTTGCCATTTTCCAGTCCTTCGGAATCTCTCCAGTGCACAGTGACTCAGTTCTGCTGGCTGTTTTGGTTCACTGAATATTCCTTGACTAAAGATTCTGTCTGCACCTATTTATTCCTTTCATCTTCTAGCTATTTTCTATTGTTCTACAAACTTCCTCTGAATACTAGTCTCTTGCTGGTGATATTACTACATAATACTTACTTAGCTATTCTATCGCAGAGTTAGGGCTTGTTTAGGCCGGATTTATACTTCATGTGACGCGACGCATGCTGCAGCGGACGCTCCTGCTACGCAAGCATTGTACTGTTTATACTTGCACGCGTACTTTACGTAAATCTGGAGGAATCCACCAGGTGGCAGTGCGAGATATTATCACGGGGAGAACAGGTTCGGCTTCGCTGTGTTGTGAATTGCCTGGAACACCCATTAAAATCTGATGACACCTTACCGCAATATCTCTGAAAAGGATGTTTAATGATTAAATCCATCAGTCCAGGGATTTGTCCATTCCAGCTAGCATTGGGCATGAGGCAGAAACAATCCCTGGACGAGGCATCAGCTCATTGCCAAGTGAATACAAGCACACACATACACGCTGGTGTCATTTTAGTGTAACCAAATCTGTATATGTTTGGATGGAAACCAGAGCACAGTGTGGAAACCCAGCAGGAAAACATGCAAACTCCAAGCAGGGAATATCAGCGACGTGACTCCCTGCTTGACAGCTGTGCTATCGCTCCACCACCGTGTTACCCCCATGTGTGTCATTATTAACAGTATTCAATATTTAAATGAATTTACCGATTTATCTGTAAAATGTAACATACATACTTTAATACGTTTCATCATGAAAGTGATATCAAGTATAAATCTAAGGATTCTAAATGTGCAGAGAGTTGGAATACCATACATTTAATGTGTTCAGTGTGGCAATCTATTGCTGTTTGCCGCTGCTGTCAGGTCAGGCAGAAGCCCCAGAAAAAAAAGACGGCACAAAAGATGGTATGTGAGACTTTTAAAATGTATCGTGTCATTATGATCTGGAATATGCAACGCTTGAATATAAAAGCACCACGAATGCATCTGTATGTCGGCATTTTGCTTCACCACATCGAACCATTCATCAAACATCGAAGAGCGCACATCGATCACGTAGGATCCTCAAAGCGGCTTTCTGTCACATGTAGATAGTAACCAGAGACTCTGACATCACATTCTGACTTTTAGCACACTGCGCCCTCCAACTTTTTGCTGGTACTGCAACTCGCGCACGTGTCGCGTTAATTTCTGAGGACCTGCTCAGAGGACGCATCAAATGAATGCTGGGAACGCGTGGCAGCCATGATGCATACGCATTCTGTGCGTGAAGTATAAGGGCTCGTTTATACTTCACGCTCAGAACGTGTACGCGCCCACATCATGGCTACCACGCGTTCCCAGCATTCATTTGATGCGTCCTCTGAGCAGGTCCTCAGAAATTAACGTGACACGTGCGCGAGTTGCAGTACCAGCAAAAATTTGGGGGGTGCAGTGTGATAAAAGTCGGAATGTGACGTCAGAGTCTCTGTTTACTATCAGCATGTGACAGAAAGCCTCTGTGCGGATCCTATAGGATCAATGTGCGTGCTTCGATGTTTGATGAATGGTTTGATGTGGTGAAGCAAAATACAGATGCATTCGTGTTGCTTTTATATTCAAGCGTTGCATATTCCCAATCATAATGACACGATACATTTTAAAAGTCTCACATACCATCTTTTGTGCTGTCTTTTTTTTTGCAGCTTCACAACAGCAACATAATGTACAGCGCTGTATTTGAACCACAGAGAAAAAAAAATTAAGGACACGGTGAAAACGTGTATTTTGTGATTAAAGTGGTAATTTTGGTTTTAATCTCGAAATGTCCACTTTAACCTAGTAGTTTACTTTATCATTAAAGCAGACCATTGTAAACATCATCCCAGTTTTTAATCGCTACGAGCTTCTTGGACCTGACAGCAGCGGCAAGCAGCAATAGATCACCACACACAACACATTAAATGTATGATATTCCAACTCTGCAAATTTAGAATCTTTGGATTTATACTTGACATCACTTTCATGATGAAATGCATTAAAGTATGTATGTTACATTTTACAGATAAATTGTTAATTTCATTTAAATAATGAATACTGTTAATAATTATACACATGGGGGTGACACAGTGGCGGAATGGTAGCACAGTTGTCTCGCAGGGAGTCACGTCACTGGTATTCCCTGCTTGGAGTTTACATGTTTTCCTGCTGGGTTTCCACACTGTGCTCCGGTTTCCTTCCAAAGATATGCAGATTTGGGGATTTGGTGCCGCAAAAATGACTCTAGTGTACTGTACTGTACTTCATTGCTTTTAAGGGAGATCTAAAATTTGGAGAAAAACACTATGGATCCAGCCTGATAGATGTGAATAGCACTTGCTAGAGACAGTGATATTATTATGTAAATTGTATTTTCATGGAGTATTTTGGTTATTTTAATATGATTAGATCAAACTTTATTATAACAACAAATATAAATATCAGTCTCGTAAAGGTACATAAGTTCAAAGCAGTAGTGTATCCATCTTTTGTTCTGAGATAAATTTCCATGAAGTGCTGCAATGCTACAAAACTTCTGGAATAGTTCCAGAAGCACAGCAGTTAATTTAGTTTAATGCTGTCTCCTCCTTAATCTCCAGATTTCTGTTCTGTGGGCATCTCTGGTATGAGAAGTAACATGCTATTTTGTTAAACTAATACCATAAATAACAGGGAGGAATAAACAAGAAGAGAAAACACAGTACTAAAATGAAAAAGAAAAGAAAGCCATGATGCCTCTTTGTTCCCCCTCATCCGGTACTGAAACCCTGTCTGTCTGGTGGGATGGCTCACCCACTTTCTCACCTAAAAGTACACCACAATAATATTCCTTTTATCTCCCATTTAACAAGTTCAGCAGGATGGGAAGAAGTCCTATCAGTCAAATTCTGCAGCGAGCAGGAGAAACTGAGTATCAGATTTGTCAGGGTTGTTAACAGAGCCATTGCACAGAAATCCTCTTTTATAAATCACCATGTTACTAAGTCTGAATGAACAAATTCAAAACCAGTAATTCTTTCCCTAGAAGTTTCTTTTTCTTAGCAGCTTGAGCACTAAGTCTCTTGACAATATCTTTTCTTTGTTTGGTGTAAGTTCATACACTTAGTTATGTGGGCTGCTGTTGCCGGTTTGAATCCCGTAAATGCCAGAAGTGACTCTACTCTGTCTTGAGCAAGACCCTTAACTTGCTTCATCCTGGGTATGATGTTAATCTGCATCCAGCCTTACAAGCATGTCCTCCAATGTACAGGGAAAACTTGGTGGTTGGAGGCAGGACTGGCACTCCAGCCATTGAAAAAAAAAACTCATACTGTTCCAGTGCAGTGCTCAGGTGTTGCCTGTTGCACTTGGATCCAAAGCCAGGTGGTTAATTGTGTGGTGGGTGTGGCAACGCGCTATCAGCGGATGCTCCCAACCTCTATGTTTTATAGCACAATTGTGCCAACATCACACACCAAACACGTGTGCATCACACTACCTGACGACATATGCTGCACCTACAGACACAAAATGGTAGCACCCTTGGTTTTAACTATGGAAAATGCCAGTACTCATAGTAAAACAGAGACTCAAAATGCAATGACATCCCTGAGAGAATGGTTAAAAATAAAATCTAAGCAACGGCAATTTAAAGTTTATGGTATATTGGACCAAAAAGGGAAAAATCAAAAAAATACTTCTAACATTGTCACTCTTCAAGATCTGGATTTTGGTCCAATACCATTCTAGCCATCCTTTCAACTCTGGGCCTGTGTTCATTTTAAATCAAGCAAGTGTTCATTTTAAATTTCAGTAAGCTGAATGGTGGTGTTGTTTACAGTTGTCCTATGCTCAGTCCTTCACTATCTTAGCAAGATTTAGACTCAAGACACCCCTTATCCAAATCCTTTTATGGACAGTCTTCCATTTTTCCTGTCCATCACTGGTTACCCTTTTGAGCTGAAGGTAACACGCTAGTCTTTGTCACAGTGACACCTTAGGCTACATGGTCTCTGATATACAGCAGAAGTTGAGAGCAGTGAGGTTATAGAGGAAGTGAATATTTGGGATGTGCAAAGGGGTTTTAAAGTGTGCCCACCAGGGGGCAATGCATCTCCCCAAACACCCAACATACACAGGCTCAGACACAAGTTACCAACAAACAACTTCTTTTATTCATGGGAAACTCTTCCTTATCAATTGTTGCCCACACCACAGCACAGTTAGCAGTACGCAGCACTCTGTAACTCTGTGTCTTCTCTTCACTCTCTCTGTCTCTGTCTCGTTCCTTCTCCTCCTATCCTCTCAACAAGCTTGATTGAATACAGATTGAAATGGGGCTGGTACATCTGCTGCTCCTCCGCATCGAGAGGAGTCAGATGAGGTGGCTCAGGCATCTGATCAGGATGCCTCCTGGACACCTCCCTGGTGAGGTGTTCTGGGCACGTCTAACCGGGAGGAGGCCCCGGGGAAGACCCAGGACACGCTGGAGGGACTATGTCTCTCGGCTGGCCTGGGAACGCCTTGGGATTCTCCCGGAAGAGCTAGAAGAAGTGGCCGGGGAGAGGGAAGTCTGGGCATCTCTGCTCAAGCTGCTGCTCCCGCGACCCGACCTCGGATAAGCGGAAGAGGATGGATGGATGGTACATTTATACAAAACCTGGGAGTAATTCTGGTGTCCCAAAATTCTGTCCCAGCTGTGCTTCCGGGTGAGGCTGGAGCCCAACCAAGCAGGGCTCGCAAGTTCTCTCTGCACCCTCTGGCAGCACCCCCAGATTTCAGCAGGGCTGAGTCAAAGAACTCCTTTGAGGCTGAGGGCATCCATCACAAAAGGAAGGAGCAGACGGCATTTAGATGGTGTTAAGAGCTAGTGATAAAAGTGTCTAACATGATAAGAATGTGTGGAGGGCACGGAAGATTATGATTAATTAAATTAGACAGAGTCTGGGTAGTAAGTTTCCAAAAGGAAAGTACTGAAGGGCAAAGCCTGGGCATGTGCATAAAGGTCCCTATTTGTTCTTAGGAACAAAGATAGCAAATGCATTTCACGAAAATAGTTTCACATTTTTAAATACTGTATTCCAGCAATTATGGTGTCAAGTTTTTTAAGTTTCAAGATCACGCAACCATATCTTAACAATATGTACTGTAGTCTTTACAGAAAGTGTGACAAAGCATGCCTGGGGAGAAACATGTACTATTTGCTCAGGATTGCCAGAGGACAGGCAGCTCAGCAGTTTCTTGGAATTCCAGACATTCTACATTGAGAACAGATGAGGAAAAACAAAGGGTCACAAGAAATCACTAAGTCACAGCATGATGGGAGCAGCCAAGATGGTTCCTGCCTTGCACCTTGTGTTGGCTGGGATTGGCTCCAGCGGACCCCCGTGACCCTGTGTTCGGATTCAGTGCGTTGGAAGATGGATGGATGTTATGTTTACATGCCAACATTCTTTACCATATGAACATCCTTACACTATCAACTCAATGCATACTATTGTTTATATTTGCACAGTGTAATTACACTAAAGAATTGCACATATAATACATGTTTACACTACTTACCTGCTGTTTTGCACTATTTCTTATAGTCCTTAGTCTATAGACTGCATTTGTTACAGCCTCCCTGATGTGCCTCCCTTCCCAAAGTCCTTTTTGCTAGATATATTTTCATATTTAGGTATTTGTACATTTGTATTTGTATATTTAGTATATATTGTGGTGGACAGCCGGGGTCCATGCCCCCTGGGATGACCCTTCAGGGGGAGCAGCCATGGGCTGTGCAATACCTCCCCATGGACACTAGATGGCAGCCCCCCTGGGTTGGAGTGGTGCCTCGGTTTCCCGCAGGGCTCCATGGGAACTGGGGTTAGTTGCAGCCCTGTTGGGTTCCGCAGGCGCCGCCAGGGGGTGCTGCAGCTGGGACTCCTGAGCCCTTATGGGCAGTGCATTTTCCACACCTGGAAGTGCAGCCGGAACTCGGCAGTCAGCCACCTGGAGCACTTCCGGGTGGACTATAAAAGGGGCGAAGAGTGGTGGTTACAGGAGAAGAATGTGGTGTTTTGTGTGTTGCTTTGGGACTGTGTTGTGCTTGTGGGACACGGGGAAGACGTGCCCCACAGGATAAGAAAAATAAAAGTGTATTTGTTTTTATACATGCCTCCGATGTGAATCTGTGCCGGGTCAGCGCCTTTGTTACAATATGCTCAGTTATATGTACAGATGTTATATTATTTATATCCCCCTCCCATTCATCCTCTGAAGTGCTGTCTGAATGTGCTGTTGTCCTGTTGTGTTGTACATTGCACCTTTAGTCCTGGAGGATGTTATTTCATCTTACTGTGTGCTTTAATCCTGATACTCTGTATATCCAATTCATTATAATAACCATTCATGGTGGCTCTAAAATCTGTACTAACCCCTACTCTCTCTTCTGTTTCCTTTTCCGGTGTCCTTTTGGTTGTTGCGCCACCACCATCTACTCTAAGTACCATGATGTTCCAAAAATGATGGATGGATTAAAAGCCAGAAGTCTGTATAACCATCAGCATCAAGTGACTCTGTGAGAACCCTAACTACAAAGAGGACTATTTCATTTATGTTAGGTAGAATGCCCAGAGGGGACTGGGCGGTCTCATGGCCTGGAACCCCTACAGATTTAATTTTTTTCTCCAGCTTTCTGGAGTTTTTTTTTGTTTTTTCTCTCCACCCTGGCCATCGGACCTTACTCCTTTTCTATGTTAACTAATGTTGCCTTATTTTAATTTCTTATCTTGTCTTTTATTTTTCTTTTCTTCATTATGTAAAGCACTTTGAGCTACTTTTTGTATGAAAATGTGCTATATAAATAAATGTTGTTGTTTAATGTGTATGGTTGAGATGATAATAAATCTCGACTTGACTAACTTAACTTATTGGTGGGAGAAAGATGCCTGAACTGTGAGTAGGAAAGACTGACTGGAGTTACGAAAAGCAAAGCTGTGTAGTCATGTGAATGTGAGGAAATGGGAAAGCCACCACATCTGGTAGACACAGGGGTTTAAACTTCACTTGCCAGACTCAGAATGGCATTATGTTTTTTGTCTTTAATTTGTTATTTGTGTTTATCCCTTTATTTTAATTCCTTGTGTATTTTACTTTTTAATAAACCCACCATTTTTGACAGTTTAGCCCCTTTCCATTGCAGTAGTGGCTCTGCGCTGGCATCTTGAAGGTTGCTGGTTCAAATCCTGTTGATGTCAGAAAGGCTCCTGTACCTTTGGGCCTTTGAGCAAGGCCCTTAATCTGAAAATTGCTCTGGGGGTGCTGTACAATGACTGGCCCTGTGCTCTGACCCCCAAAGATTATACAAAAATACATGTTCGCCTCAGGAATTAATAATGTACATCAAATCAAAAAAAGAGATGCAAGACGATCTCCCATCTTGTAGCTATACACATTTTATGTTATCAACGAAGGTCTTTTTATATAAATGTATTATATAACCTTTTTGGTTGACTTGCTTATTATAGTGTAAGTTAATATTTTATAATTAGAATTCAACCAGAAAGGTCCAAATATCTTGAGGTCCACCTCACGCTTCCCTATTTAATTACAAGAAAAAAGGGTGCTAATACTGGTTTATGTGTCAGTCATACCAGCATGCCTTTCTTTCTCTCTCTAGTCCACAACTAATGTCATCTCTCTGAATGTTTTGGGTGAAATACCCTGTAGACAGGCTGATCAATGTTACTATAATAGTAGGTTAGAGGCAGGTCGGCACAACTCTCCAGGTCCACTTGATTATTTATAGTCAGTTTTTGGTTACCTGGCACCATGTAAAAAACAAGAGTAATACACCAAAAAGTGTGCAAATCTGTTATTTATCAAGCTTTTCTCAGCACACAATCGACATTTTAATCCCATCAGTCTTTACTGGTACTATTGAAAAACATCTCTTACTTTTGACTCTGTAAGTCTGAGTTATGTGAATTAAATTTTAAGTTTCAATGAATCCCTTTCAATTTTACCACATGTACTGTTTATTTGTTTTTTTTTACCTCAAAGCTAGAGTTAACCAACTTGTAATAACCTTTGACTACAGTTAACTTAATTTGCACTAAGCATTTTGGTAGCTCTGGAAGGCTTTACTTAGAGGGCTAATGTCTGTGACATGGATGATTACGTTTGTAATCTGGCAGACAAGATCCTGACTGTAGGTGGATGCTGTTTGGCCCCCTACTACCTTCATCTTTACGCTAAACCTATGTTAGAGGTTCATGGTGAGATTCCACAATGAAAACAAATAGGAACACTGTGTTCTTCTTTAAACTGGGTGTGTTTTCTTTGAGAATTTCTTGTTCTTCTAACAGCTCAAAAATGTGGACATTTTGTTAAATGGAGACTATAAATTGGCCCTGTATGAATGAGTGTCATTAGGGCCTGTAATTGGATTTCTATCTAATCCAAGATCCCAATGACTCTATAGCTGGAAAACTGGGTAAAGAAAATATATGAAACATTCTTACTATAAGCATGCCATATTTTGAAGATACATTTGATTGTGTGTGACTATGTTTTTCTTTTTTAATTCAATGAATAAATACCTTACAAAATATTGGAGATGTTATCAATTGATAGCCATATCTTCTGTTAACCTAATATCTGTATTCTTAAATTTTATTTCATGCTTCCTAGATTTTCTCTTTGGTAGCAGTCGATTTAAATTACTGATCTTTTCAGTATGTTGTTACTTCACAAAAGCAAACATACCAGCTTAATTCAATAGAGGGGCTTAAGTATATTTTTGCCAGCATTGGATACAAAAGAGGAACTGGCCCTGGATGAGGTGCCAGTCCAACACAGTACTCACTCACACACCATGATGAAAACCAGACACTGAATTTTAACCCGGGAGACAGCAGTGCTAATCAGTGTAATGTATTTGTAAAATTATTATTATTATTTTTTTTACAAAGTACAATGACATTCGGGTGGCACGGTGACGCAGTGGGTAGCACTGCTGCCTTGCAGTTGGGAGACCTGGGGATCTGGGTTCGCTTCCCGGGTCCTCCCTGCATGGAGTTTGCATGTTCTCTCTGTGTCTGTGTGGGTTTCCTCCGGACGCTTTGGTTTCCTCCCACAGTCCAAAGACATGCAGGTTAGGTGGATTGACGATTCTAAATTGGCCCTAGTGTGTGCTTGGTGTGTGGGTGTGTTTGTGTGTGTCCTGAAATGGGTTGGCACCCTGCCCTGGATTGGTTCCTGCCTTGTGCCCTGTGTTGACTGGGATTGGCTCCAGCAGACCCCCGTGACCCTGTGTTCGGATTCAGCGGGTTGGACAATGGATGGATGGATGGACAATGACATTCTTACTTGCATGTGCTAATCAACATGCAAAATGTCATCACTCACTGGAACGTCCATTAGTGAGTGTTGTGATGTGAAATTTTGCAAACAGCTTGATAAATATTTTGTATGTCTTTATTTGTAACTTAGGCAAAGCAATGTAATATTAATGTTGAATTAGTGAGAAGCATTCATGTCCCCAACCCCAGAGCAAAGTCAGGTTAGTGAATTTTATGACAGAGTTGGGGGAATTGCCCCAGACAAGTTTGGTAAGTGTTTCTCTGCTAAAGTCTCTCTCTCAACCCCCACACAAAGCCAGGCTGCCTAACTGCCAAGCTTTACCTTAACATATGGTTTTGGTGGCAGGTGTGAAGATGTTTTCTGTTCCCCCATTGGTCTGAAGTATGGCTGTTTGGAACTGGCTTGTGTCAGAAGCCTTTAAGTACCACAACACCCTATTGGCTCTAGGGGTTGGACAGAAAACCTATAAATTTGTTTATTTTACCCAGCTCTCTCTCTCTTACCAAACTGATGAATGACCATCTCACACCATGAACTGAAAAGGACAACACAATGAAGAGCACAGCTCGGCAGCCATATAGAGACAGGCATGCGGCCTGTTCTGAAGAAAGCTGAACACTAATGATGCCTTAACTAGGGACATTTTAAGTAACTAACAAGTCTGTGTGCCGTCTGAAACTACACATCACCATTTATCAGGTTATATGGTTGCCAATATTCAAATGCACTTTGCATATTGTTATTATTTATGAATATTATCACTAATACTGTATATTGTTTAATTTGTAACTTAACTCCTGGTTATCTTTTACTACACCTAATTGCCTGAGGTTATAGATGTAGAAGGAAAGGTGGAGAGAAGTTATATACTATAATACCTTATAAACAGTGGTAAGTCTGGGAGATTTGAGGCATTCTGACAAAGGCTACATATTAATAATACAAAAGGGGAAAGTCTCTACCAAGACAAAACAGTGAGTAAAAACGCCCTCCCTACACACTTCTGTCTTTCTTACATGAAAAATGTCAGAACAGCATCAGCAATATAGGAAAGAATTCCGGAACAGTTTGAATTAGTAGAATGAAAGGGGATTTTATTTCATTGATGGAGGCCAAGGGAAATGTATTTCTGATAAGACTGTACATTAAAAGTTTTGAGTAAATTTCATTATTGTATTTAATTTTAATTGTTGTTTTAAAGTTACAACAATAAAACCACTAACAGGTGAAGTGAATGACACTGATGATCTCATTACAATGGCACGTGTCGAGAGATGGGATATATTAGGCAGCAAGTGAACAGTCAGTTCTTAAAGATAATGTGTTGGAAGCAGGTAAATGACCAAGCATAAGGATCTAGATGATTTTAACAAGGGCCAGATTGTGATGGCCAGTTGAGGGGATCGGAGCATCTCCAAAACAGCACATCTTGGCAGTGGTTAGTACCTACCATATTTGGTCCAAAGAAGGACAACCAGTGAACCAGTGACAGAGTCATGAGCACCCAAAATTCATTTATATATGTGTGCAGTGAAGGCTAGCCTATCTAGTTCGTTTCCACAGAACAGCTACTTTAGCACAACTTGCTGAAAAACTTAATGCTGTCCATGAGAGAAAGGTGTCAGAACACAAAGTGCATTGCAGCCTGCTGTATATGGGTCAGGGTAGCCACAGACCGGTCAGAGTGCCCATTCCGATCCCTGTCCTCTGCTAAAAGCACCTAAAATAGGCATGTAACTGTTAGAACTGGACCATAGAGCAATGGAAGAAGGTGGCCTGGTCTGATGAATCGCATTTTCTTTTAGATCATGTGAATGGCTGGGTGTTTGTGTGTCACTTACCTGAGGAAGAGATGGCAGCAAGCTGCACAATGGGAAGAAGGCAAGCCAGCCGAGGCAGTGTGATGCTCTGAAACTTTGGGTTCTGGCATTCATATGGAGGTTACCATCTATCTAAAGGTTTTTGCAGGCCATGTACACCCCCTTCATGGTAATGGTATTCCCTGATGGCACCCTGATAATGCACCCTTGCCACAAAATTTGCATTAATTGTTCAGGAATGATTTGAGAAACATGACAAAGACACCAAGGTGTTAGATAGATAGATAGATAGATAGATAGATAGATAGATAGATAGATAGATAGATAGATAGATAGATAGATAGATAGATAGATAGATAGATAGATAGATAGATAGATAGATAGATAGATAGATAGATAGATAGATAGATAGATAGATACTTTATTAATCCCGATGGGAAATTGTTGATCTGGCCTCCAAACTTCCCATCCCCAGATCTCAATCCATTCAAGCGTCTCTGGGGTGTGCTGGAAAAAACAAGTCCAGTCCGCAAGTTGCAGGACTTACAGGATCTGCTGCTACCGTCTTGGTGCCATAAGTCCATGGTGTCAGTGAATACTATGTGAATGTATGAAAAGAGAACTTGGGGGCAAGGGGTTGTGTCAGACTGAATAATGAAGATGCATCATTTGTCGAACTTTTGGCTAAAACAACTACTTAATAGGAGCAAGAAGCCAGTAAAACACTACTGCTTTCAGGCTGCCTGTATCACAATGGGATAATTCAACAGACAAATGAGGATTATTTTTCATTGGTAAAACAAAAAAGAACTTCTTCCTATTGTCCAGTGACCCTACATAAAAAGAAGCATTTTCACTTTGTAACTTTCATGTAGATTTAAAAAAGACAAGGACATCAGCCTACTGATTAGTGTCTTAAAATCGACATGCTCACATTTTTTTCACTCCTTGATGAAGCCTTTTTTAGAACAATATAAAGGTGTTTTTGCCTTAACACTCAATGACGCAATGAACAATACACTGCATAACAGGAGAAACACTGCTGGCCTCACTTCTGTTATTCCTGTAACCACAATATATGATACAATCACATTGTACCTGAACTCAAATATAAACACAATATAGTCTCATTTTCAAAAGAAAGGGCGGCAGTGGGTAGCACTGCTGCCTTGCAGTTAGGAGACCTGGATTCACTTCCCAGGTCTTCCCTGCGTGGAGTTTGTATGTTCTCCCCGTGTCTGCGTGGGTTTCCTCCGGGTACTCCGGTTTCCGCCCACAGTCCAAAGGCATGCAGGTTAGGTGCATTGGCGATTCTAAATTGTCCCCAGTGTGTGCTAGGTGTGTGGGTGTGCTTGGTTTGTGTGTGTGTGCCCTGTGGTGGGCTGGCGCCCTGCCTGGGGTTTGTTTCCTGCCTTGTGCCCTGTGTTGGCTGGGATTGGCTCCAGCAGACCCCATGACCCTGTAGTTAGGATATAGTGGGTTGGATAATGGATGGATGGACAGATTTTCAAAAGAAAATTACTAATCAGTACAGAACTTCAGCAGAAAGCATTCATGTTCAGAGTGTGCATTGCTATTGCTGTACTTACGTTTAGTGCTATAATATCTAAAAATTTTAAAATACTCCTTATATTCTTCTCAGACATCTTCTTTGGACCTTTTTTCAATGTTCCTGTGTGTGTTATGGTAGGGCATTTTATTTTAGGTAATCAGCAGGTTGATTGTTTATAAGTGAGTCCATTCATAGGTAGCCATGCTACTCTTTCGGGACTTTTCTTGTTCACCCATATGGTTAAAGGTCAATCAAATTGCACTCATCCATAGAAATGCTTATCTAGAAGTAATCTTCAACTTGATGAGTGAGCCATTTGTCACTTTCACAGCTGGATTGTTGCAAGCTCTTTACTGAAGTGAGACGTGATTGAGTGGAAGTGATGCGCAAGCGCATAATCAAAGCTGCCTCTTGTCAACCTTTCCTGGTACTGCAGGCATATAATAATAATAATAATAATAATAATTCATTACATTTGTATAGTGCTTTTCTCAGTATATAAACCATAAACTGTGTGGAGACTGGCTCGGACACAGACAGGCAGACACGTTCATGTCACCCAACACACGTTTATTATACATTATAAAGTGCACAAACCAGTGCCAAAGCACCAATCACCCCTTTCAAGTCCTGGCCACAACACAATGCCTTTCTCTCTCTTTCTCTGGTCCGCCTCCACTCCTCTCCAACACGCTTCGTCTTCTTCCTCCCGACTCTCGCCTTGACTGGAGGGAGGCGGCCCCTTTTATGTGCCCCGGATGGGCTCCAGGTGCATCGTCAGGGCCTCCGTGGCCACACCCCTCTGTGGCGGAAGCTCCCAAGGTGAAGCCGGAAGTCCACCGGGTGCCCTCAAGTCTCTTCCCCCCAGTACTTCCCGGTGTGGCGGAAGTACTGAGGGCCAACACTCCCAAGGCATTGGGGCGCCCCCTGGCGGTGACCACGGGCCCCTACAGGGCTGAGCTTCCAAGCTCCGTACCCGTGGTGCCCAAAGCCACCAGGGAGGACGCCCCCTTGTGTTCTGGAGGAGGCACAAGCCCTCCTCCAGTCCTCCTAGGCGTCCCGGCCAGGCATGGATGCCCGCCGGGCACCACAACTGTTTTTTTAAACCCTTTTTCTGGCCGCTTTCTAACTATGGAAGGGAGTAACTCACTGTTTGATAGTATAGGAGTTACATTCATTTGTGCAATAGCAGCAAAGTAGGAGAAGGAGGAGGAGGTCTTAACATTACTGTCTACACAGATGATTTCAGTAGTGCAAAAACAGAAAGATCTACCTCACGTTTTAAATGCAAACTGTCTAAGGTCAAATAACACTGAGCCTCCAAATGACTAAATAGGCAAATGTAAGTTGATCAGAATTTCATAGTTCCAAAGTGAGACATAACTTATTAATTACTATAAGTGATGAAGTATTGATCAATAATTAATTTAGACGTGTATTAAATCAAAGCGAAAAGGAGGTCCTCCTTAGAGTTTTGTGTTCGTTGTTCAATATAACTTAAACTGAAATACAGGGACAAGGGCCCTTGGAGTTTTGTGTGTGTTGTTAGATGTATATAAAATCAGACAGCTCTCCTCTTGAACTTTCATTCACGTTTAGTGAACTGACCAGACTGCTATAACAGGACATTTTGTTAAATTACCATTTTTAAGTAGAACACAATGCAAAAAAAAGGGCCTGTTACTGAAAAAAACGTGACGTCACATCAGCCTAGGCAGTTCAGGATTCCATGTTATGAATAAGGAGATTTGAACCATGATTTTGTATGTAACTTTTTAATTTAGAAAGGGTTTTACCTTTTTTATAATACTTTTGACATTTCTGTGCAACCATTTTGCTTGTTGCTTTCATTTGCAGATGCTGCCATTTTGTGTGTTTGTGAATTGCCATGGCCATATTTTTCTTGGTCATAATAGCCAGAAGCTACATCATGTGAAGTCATCGCTGTAACAGCATTTAAGAAGGTGCTATGTTAGTTCTAGGGTCCAGGATTGTGTATTTATAAGGGAAAATTTCGTATTGTGTTAGGCTAACAAAACTTTTTAGTGCAGTAAAAACTTTTTTTTGACAGTTTGGTTTCTGCATCAGGCTTTGGTATTTTTTGGTTTGATTAACTTTTTGACTTAGACCTTTGTGGTTTTTATCTCTAAACTCCTCTCATCTCCAGGGCCTTCTTTTTAATTTCTCTTGTTTGCCTATTTCATTGGTTAGAATAGCCTACTAGATACTTGATGTCATTGCAGAAAATGCTTCAATGCAGGAGTATAAATATAAATAAAAAACAATGGACAAAAGCAAAAACAAAAAAATAAAGTAGTACAAAACAAAATGGGGAGAGTATGTACTGCATGTCCCCTAACTGGATGAACATATTATCTCCTAAATATCCTATCTGTCATGATTGTGTTTTGAACATCAGCTTTTGGGGATTTTTTTTCATTATTTTTAATTCACTTTGCATACTACAGTCGTAGTTAGGCGCCGACGTAAGTGGCAGCCTTTCCAGCATCTCCATGTAGGACTTTATCTTCTTTATCTTTCTACCTTTTTCTCTATCTCTCTGAACACTCCTACCACTTTCTTTTATGTGGACTCGTTTCCTGGACCTTTTTACTACTTGGACATGGATTTGTGAATTTCCCCTTGGGGATTAATAAAGTATCTATCTATCTATCTATCTATCTATCTATCTATCTATCTATCTATCTATCTATCTATCTATCTATCTATCTATCTATCTATCTATCTATCTATCTATCTATCTATCTATCTATATAGATATATATTTTTATCAACTATACTGAGGAGAGATGCATGTAAGAATTTCATTGTACTAAGCACCCATGACAATAAACTTGACTTGTGCATCTACTATTCTTTGACATTTCTAATGGTTTATTTATATTATTGCTATGATAGTGATGTCTATGTGTCAACATTTTAGGGTAAAATTTTTTACAAGATTCACCAGATCATGTGGGACTTCCTGACCATGGCCATTTTGTTATTGGCACCATCATCTGTTGCTTCCATGTGACTGCCAATGTTGTTGCATGTGATGTCATCATGCAGGCAGTATATAAGATGGCTGTACGGTATACATCAAATCAGAGGTCGGCTGTGAATATCAGAAGGATGAGATTATAAATGCATACTTTTTGGTCCATTTGTCAATGAAATGATAATTACAGGTATCAGTTTTTCCTTTAAGACATTTTTGCTAGCTAATACATGAATTTTCGAAAGTTATTTCCTGATGAATCAGTAACAGTAACCTTATTGGCTATAACCACTTGGATTTTCTTTCATTTTCTTAATTGAACAATTACATAATTCCAGAAATATGTATTTTAATAAAAGCATTATAATACAGCAACCAAGTACTCACTGCTATCAGCAAAAGATAAAAGTCAATTAAAAGTACATTTAATCCAGTGATTCATAGAAAACGTTAAAATCCCTTAATCTTAAATAACAATAAAACCCCAGCTGACTTTTCATAAAGAAAAAAATATGAATTTAAATGATTAAGTTTGCTCATTTAGAATGAAAATAACACCAGAATTAATTCAGTGCAACATATCATTTATGGTTCCTTATTTTGTGTAGGTAAGCTCTGTCTAGAGTTAATTCCTGCCTTGCGCCCAACTGCTACCCTACTCAAGGTAAAGCAGGTTTAGAAAATGAATGGATGGATAAATTTGATAAGTCAGAATTAATCTGAGTAAGTGGGTGATTAAATGAGAGTATCCATACGAGGACTTAAAGTGTGTGAGGAAGGTGTGTGTCAGGGGTTTATTGCCTCCAGTCACTGCTTAATTTCATGCTCAGAGAGAATTTGGATCCAACTCAAATCCATTTAATGGCCCCCTGAAATAACACTTACCTAAAATAAAATGTTAAAGATTCATGCTACTTTTCCAGGAACAGCAAATGTTCGTATTGTTGATTTACACAGAGGTGTGTGATTAGGGTTCTTTGGAAGCATTTATTCATATCTAGCAATATCTGTTATATTGTGGTACTAAAAACACAATGATCATTTTCTCTTTAGATCTGTCCTTTTATCTAATTGTTCCTACTTGCGCTTGAGGGTAATCTCTATCATTGCATGAACACAGGCAGCAATCCGACATGATCAGCATGAAGAAATGAAGCAGCATTTGAGAAAGATGACATTATTTTTATGCCTACTGCATGACATAAAGATCTATGGATTTTAATTTTTGTTAGGCACTGAAAATATGATCAATTGTACTTGTTCTCTGCCATGTTGGATGATATCTCTTCAAATATGATTTTGTAACTATTAACGTCCATCTAGCTTTCACGGAAAAGACTTAACGAAAAAATATCACCTCTCCGTAGCTCAGTGATCTGTGTTGGCAGGAACTTTCCATTCACCATTGCTCTCTTTAGACTCAGTCTGATAAGGCTAATTGTCTGTGCTGCACAAAACAATGTGGAAAAACTCATTTCAGCATTTAAAAATGTATCAGTATGCCTACAAACAAGTCATGTGTGGAAAATTTTAATCATGTAAATATTTAGATCCCCCTACAAAACTGAAGAACATTTTTTGTGTCAGTTTGTTGTTTAATGGATAAATATGTCATGTTTTTCAAAATACCAAAAAGCTGGAAATTGGGTCACACAAAATCGGTGTTGTAAACATAAAACTTTTACATTTTTTCTTATAAGAAATGTTACAAAAGTCTTTTTAAAAATTAAAGTAAAAAATACTGAATATATTGTAGCTGATTTTGTTTTAAAGAAAACGTACATTGTAAATTAGATTTACGCCTCTAATTAAATACTGATATTTTAAAATATTGTTTTCATTTTACTAGTGTTTTTTTCTATTTTGTACATGATTGAACTACGGTCTATATTTACCAGAGTCTTATTTTAGCATATTTTGATCTGTTACATTTGCAATTTTTCAATCATCATTCACTGCTTTTGCATACTGCATGGGTCCTGGGACAGATTCACTAAATTAATTTCTTTTATCACCATGAAAACATCATCAGGCATAGAAGTATTATTTGTCTTAAAAACGCTTAATATCTTTGACTCTTGTGATTTGTAATCCTTAAATATTGAGCTTACTATTATTTCTGCCAAGGTGCATGATTTCTTTCTCCGTCTTAAAAAACTGTTAAATATTTATTTATATCATTGATTATTTCAAAGTAATTTACAATTACTTCATGTGTTTCTAGATTAACTTAATGTTACTCATTTTTAGCAATTATGCACATTGAGAATGGGAAAAAAACACTATGTAAATAAACCGTATTGCCATTATTATTTAACCATGTGGAGACTTACACTCCCTGGAGGTTGTAGACAAGGTGAAAAGTGTGCCACTGTGATCTGGGAGATTCGTTCCACATTACATTATTTTACTTAGGACGGGTAACTGAGGCCCTGAATAGACACAGCTGAAGCATTTTGGCCATATAAGCCAGAATACATTTGAGCCACATGGACAGGCTGACAGGGAGAAGATGAAACCGAGATGAGAAGAAATACAGTAAATGGAAGCAATTCAGGTAGCTAAGGTAGTTTGACTCTTAATTTACAGTCAGCAGTTACTGTGTGCTATTTAAATTGACCTGTGCTTGCAGAAGATTGTATCCCATGTTTGGAAATTGCATTTTCTTATTTTGGAAGCAAACAGAAGTATAAAGCTCTGGCAACTGCACTGAAAATGGAAGCTCACCTATTGGCACACATCGCTCCTGTAACTAGAAAAATGCCTCCTGCACTTTCAAATTGAATGGAGCTGACTCCAGAGATGTAGGCAGTAGAGTTGGTGAAGGTAGATGACTTTAAATACTTAGGATCAACAGTACAGTGTAATGGGGATTGTGGAAGAGAGGTGAAAAAGAAAGTGCAAGCAAGGTGGAATGGGTGGAGAAGAGTGCCAGGAGTGATTTGTGACAGACGGATATCAGCAAGAGTGAAAGGGAAGGTCTACAGGACGGTAGTGAGGCCAGCTATGTTTTCTATGGTCTTGAGACGGTGGCCCTGACCAGAAAGCAGGAGACAGAGCTGGAGGTGGCAGAGTTAAAGATGCTAAGATTTGCACTGGGTGTGACGAGGATGGACAGGATTAGAAATGAGTACATTGGAGGGTCAGCTCAAGTTGGACGGATGGGAGACAAAGTCAGAGAGGCGAGATCGCATTGGTTTGGACATGTGCAGAGGAGAGATGCTGGATATATTGGGAAAAGGATGTTAAGGATAGAGCTGCCAGCAGAAGAAAGGATGATATGGAAGAAAATGATCCACTGTGGCAACCCCTAACAGGAACAGCCGATAGAAGAAGAAGAAGTGTATGTTTTCTGTAGTGTTTTGTTTTTCTTTCTTCATATTAGAATTACTGCTGTATCACTAGGGATGGATATAGTATTTATATTATGTATATATAAATTGTAAAATAGAACATAAACAACGATAAAGAGTTGGGGCACCACCTTGATGACCCCATATAACTGAATGAGAAAACAAAGAACACAATGCGGAGTAGTCTTTGCAGACCAGAGTTCTAAAAAGGAAATTAAACAAGATGGCTGATTTCTGAGTTATGAGTTCAAGTGGCAGGAAGGGGAGAGTCCAGGTGAATAGACACGGAAGTGATGTCAGAGATGTCCGTAATGTCAATCTTCCATTCTGCAGAGGTAGGAGAGGAGAGGGCATTAGTACACAGTGCCAAGCCCTAGTCCTGTAGGTAATTACCATCACCAAAACTCTTAAGCTGTCTCCTTTGTGTATGCGCATGACAATATATATATTAAGACAGAAATTTTTGGTTTAGTAAAAGCATCAATAACTAATGAACATATTCCCAGGGAATGTACACTGCCTGCTGGATTCAGAGGTATCTTGATACCTACTGTATCTAGGTGATAACTACTAAAGCCTATATAGTATAGATGAACAGTCTGTTTCCCTGAGTGAGTGCCCACTTCCTGTAAAACTACAAATGGGTCTTCTGATGGTCAGAAGTGGTATTTTTTATTGGAATCCTCATTGAACTATAGAGTTATAGTACAGATCATCTAGATTTATAGCTTTTTGCTTAGAATGTACTGACAGATTTGTTCTCTCTAGTGTATGTGGCTCACTGCACTTGAGCTGAAAAAAGCTCAAACGTAAACATACAGCAAATATGAAATAAATGAAAAAACCTCAAGACTATCACACTGCTCCCCATTTATTAATGTCCCCCTCCTACCTCTAAATTTCACCATTTTGTTGTGACTTCACTGCTTCTCAGTAAATGAGTCTTTGTGTCACTGTGATTTCCGACTCTGGAATTACTCATCCACCTACTCTTTATAATGAAATAATGAGAGCACTGACAGGTCAGATGACTTGCTGGGGTAAAAGGTTGAGTCATTTATGACATCTGAATTCACACTGTGGTAGTTTTAAAAATATAACTTGCTCTTGTTTAGTCCAGTGTTTTCTTATGCTGAACAAATGACTTATAAGGACTGACACTTTATAGGAGTTTAAGAGGAGTGTTTGATTCTACATGTGCTTAGCAGCGACTCTTTGATCTATAGTTGTTATTAAGGTAGCGATTTGACACAGTAGTTAGCACTGCATATTAACAGGCCCAGTATTTCTGGATTTAACTTCCATGCTCAGCTATTGCCAGTGCAGTGTCTGCATATTTCCCTGTGTCTGTTTAGGTTCTTCCTTTAAAACTCCAGTTTTCCTCTCGTATTCCAAAGACTTGCACGTTAGGATGATTGGCAATCCTAGAATGACCAAGTGTGAGTGTGAGTCAATGGACTTGGCAATGGATTCAGTTCTGTCCTGTATAGATCTCTGTGTTGTGCTTGATGAATCAGGATGAGAATCCGTGAGTAACCACTCATTTGACAAAGTCAAACCAGTGGTAACCAAGGATTCCCCGAAGAGACATAGTATTGAAGGAGTTCAGTCTTTGTCTCAGGTCACTGGATAGCGTCCATATGTCACAACCATATAATAAAACAGGAAGCACCAGGACTCTAAAGACTTGGAATTTCATCCTTTTGTAGAGATACTGGGAGCTCCAGCTAAATTCTAAAGAACGTTGCCTATTATTTTAGGAACACGTGTTTTACTAGTATTAAATAAAAGGTTTATTAACCTTTCTGATGAGAGAATAAAAGATTATTAATCATTGTGATAGTGACCTAGTCAGAGGAGCAGGCCATAAATGGCATGGCTTAGTAGATGATACACTGGCAACAACTCATGTGGACCTGTCAGTGACACCAAGCTAGCTCCTGCAGGGGTTGCTAAATACCTCCAGGTATGTTACTCTGCGAAACAAATCAGATGATGTGTGTCCTGGACAGAGTAGTTACATGTACTTCCAGGATGTCAGAGTGCAGTCTAAACATCTCTCTATTATAAAAAAAAACTCTTGGAAGGGAGACCAGGGAGACAAGACGTGGTCTTCTCGGAAGACACTTAAAAGACTCGCGAGATGCTCCGTGGCCAATCTCTTTCGTCTCTCGGACCTTAAACATGACACTTGGTGCAAAGAGATTGTCCCAAGATCGTCTCGCGGGGATGTGGACTATGAGATTCTTGCAAGTCACACACTACTTACAACCATTTTCTAATAAGACCATGGTCATCAAAACTCTCAGTCGTGTAAAGAGTTTTAGCAGACACAGATCCTGTGCTCTCAGCTCATATAAAGCGTATAAGGACAATACGTTCTAGATGAAACGTCAATGACTAAGTGAAGAAAAAAAGCAGCACAGAGAAAAGAAACCCAAAAATGTTGGAGAGAAAAAAATGCAGATAAGAGATTATGAAAGCAGTAAAATTCGAAAGCATTAAAAAAAAAGATAGTAAAGATTGCATTAGCGCAAACAAACGGAAATTATTACTCAAAAAAAGGTAAAATAATCATCACGGACCAGGTGTAATTGAAAAAATAGCAGGACAAAGCGAGGTCAGAAATAAAAAACAAAGAGTAGAAAACAAAGAAAACGTCATAAAAAGGTTCAAAAACGAGGGGGCAAAACACATGCAGAGCTGATTAGAGATAATGAAAACAGTGGAATTCAAAACACACAAAAAAAACGTAGGCGCGATATATATGCAGAGCAAGTTACAGAATATAAAAGCAGAAAAATTCGAAAGAATCAAAAAAATGATAGTAAAGATCGCTTTAGCACAAACAAAGAGAAATTATTACTCGGTGAAATAACGGAAAGGCGAATAGAGATCGAATACAGTATATGGACATTGGTGAGATGTCAGAAGTATGGAAATATTGTAAGGCTTTGAAGTTTACGTCAGAGACTTGTAGATCGTCTAAATCATGTTGCCATCAAGGAAAAGTAGTGTTTCTACACAATGAAGAGGTGGATCCACCAGAATTAAAAGATTTGATGTTTGGGGAAAGTGAAATCCACAAACAGTCAGTCAGTCAGTCATTTCACAAACCGCTATATCCTAATACAGGGTCACAGGGGTCTCCTGGAGCCAATCCCAGCCAGCACAGGGCGCAAGGCAGGAACAAACCCCGGGCAAGGTGCCAGCCTAATGCAGAATCCACAAACACTACAGGCAAAATATACAAGTCTACAATAATCTTTTCGCCTTCGCATCATTCAATGCTCAAAACATAGATTTACACAATAATGGACCATACGCTATGAGAATCTGTGGTCCCACAACAATTAAAGCAACGAGAAGTTTAATTTTGAAGAAACCATAATTCGGTCAGGTGTATATTTATGATCACGGAGAAGGGATGCAAATTTTAACAGGCGAAAAGAAATGTTTACAGTTTCCCGTGAGAATAGCTTTTGCTATGACAATTAACAAATCACTGGGACAAACATTAGAAAAAGTCGGATTATTTATTAGAGAAAAAGAAACAATATTCACACACGGGCAGTTATATGTTGCGTTGTCACGATGTTAGTCTGAAAACAGAATCAAAATTCAATGCGATCTTGAAGAAAAGGTAATTCCAAATATTGTTTTTACTGAAGCTTTAAAGTAAAAGTGCAAATAATGAAACTGAAACAATTCCAAAGAAAAAAAACAAGCTTTTAAAATTGTATATCCGATTAACTAAACACGGGGGTTGGCGAGTGAAGCGAGCAGGGGGAGGAGCCCCCAAGTCATTTAATAAGATTGGCTGACTATCTGCTGAAGGAGATGATATAATTGGTAAAAAGACACTGTACTACTTAGTTATGCAGGGTCGCTCAATCTCAATAGCAATTGTAGATTTGGGCTAGAGGAAGTCAATGATAGACAGGCCGACCTGTAGATGTGAATGTACCTGTATACGACAATGGAATACCTCAAATGGGAGTTGTTAAGTATAAACCTATGTCATGTGTTTCCCTTGTGTTGGACATCTCCTCTATTTGTACTTCTCCCTCCCTGCCTTTTTAGTTCTAGTGAAGCAACATCAAAACTCACAACTGCAATTTCTGACACCCATCTTCAAGCTTTTACTCTTGCCAAGTACAGTATGTATTCAGTGAGCTTTACCAACCTCTCTCCGTCCATTGGATACCTCACTTTCCACGTCAAACATGTTTTATGATAATGTCTCTTTTTTCCTGCCCAGGACCCCTCCCCATGTTTACTTGTGTGTCCACGCTATTAGACATTGGTGCTGTTCACGTGGCCTGTTAAGCATTTGTACTGTTCCCTTCATTTGCCCTTCCCAGCACACAGGAGTCAGTGAATGATAGCATTGCTACCATTTTCACCCCAAAATATTGATATATCGGGTCAAAAAATTGGGTCAGCACCTAGTTTATGGTCTTTCCCTGATCAAATGGGGGAGCTGTGCAAATTTTAGCAGAGATCCAATGCCGTAGATTTGCATCAAGACATATCTATATACGCATACAGATTCTGATCTTTATATATTAGATATGGCTGTTTGTAAATATATGACCTTCCAGTGTACTTCAGTCTCACACCATGATGTTTGCACATGAATGTTATTTCTCTCATCCTTTAAAAAAACAGAACAGAAAAAGAAACCAGGAATGTACTTCTAACTTGTGAAATTCAGCATCAAAATACCGTCATCTTTTAAGGGCAGAACTCTTATAAAGCTTTGAATTCCCAGTGGTGGCGAACTTTTCTGAACACTCCTTTATGTTGCAAACGTAGGACTGATAACAACCTGTGAATGTGTAAGAATAGTTTTGTTAGCTTTGTATCAGGGATGTTCAAAAACTTTCCACACTTTTGTATTTTCATTGGAAACGGTGAAGACGGGAGGAGTAGTAATTGCGCATTAAAAAGGTAGTACGATGCTGGGAAAATTGCATCGCAAACAAAGATGACTATGTGGAAAAGTGATGTAATTTTTTTTTTTAAATTCTTAATAAATAGAGTTAAAAAAAGTGCAGAAACTTTTTGAACGTCCCTTGTAAATGTTCCCCGGGACACTGTGGGTTAGAATTGCTAGAGAACTGGGAGAACGGCCAGTCAGGAGATCCACATTAATATTTTATGGCATGAAATATCTACAAGGAAAGTTGGTACCACTAGGGTGAGTTCCTCAGGCACCAACATGGACCAGTGAACTGAAAGTACTTATATAGGGTGCAATGGAAGCAATTTCTGTCTTCAATGTAAAAACTCCTTTGAATGAGAGGTAGCTGATAACAAGGATTTAACTGGCAGGAGGAAGAAAATCCAGAAGATTCAAAAGAAGGGTGATTTGTAGTTTGAGCAATGAACAATATTCAACAGTGGGTAAGTAGACCTGACACCCCAATGTCTAGTCCAGTACCCTTGCATGTCCCTTCACTATACAGTGTCCATTTCTTGTGAAGCAAGACACACTTAGCGTTTCTGCTTTACTTGATTCTGGACTGTGCAGTGATTTGTGTATTACCATATTCCAACTTAATGTTTCCATTAGTATGTGCAGTGTGTTACTTTGTTTTAATGCCTGTCATGGGGCAAAAGCTTCTTCTTGTAACTGCCCTTGTGCAATACACATGATACGAATTCCTATGTCAAAAGGCTAGATGATAACTGCTGGTTTCCAACATCCATGTCCATATGTTCTGTATTGTTTTCCTCTGAGCAGCTGTGAAATTTATTTGGTTGACCATTCATTGTATTTTTTTTTTGTTGATATTGCTATTATTTACTCTGGCCATGAACATCTTTCTAGTAAAATTGCTGGCTTGATGTGAAAAGAATGAGTAAAACTCATCAACTGCTGGCTGGGGGACTTAAAATTGTCAACTGGCTGTTATGATATTCTAAAAGACAAAGGAGTGTGTATCTATGCTCCACTCTAAGATTTTCCATGAATTACTTTGTAACACCTGCTTTATTTCTTAGCATGACCATTAATTCAATTTTGGGTAAATTCTCATTCAGTGGCTGACTTACTCATTATAGTAAATGCTGTGCATTTTAAGAACATAAGACATTTGACAAATGAGAAAAGCCCATTGAGTCCATCAATCTCATTTGTTTAACTAACAGCTAAGCTGCCCCAATATTTCATTCAGATACTTCTTGAACATTGTCAAGGTTTCTGCTTCAACTCCATATCTCTGTAGTTTGTGCCAAATTCCCAACACATTTTGCATAGAGAAAGGCATCCTATCATCAGTCCTAAATGCACTTCCCCTAAACTTCCACTGGTGTCCTTATGTACGTGATTCATCCTTAAGTTAAAGAACTCTGCTGCATCTACCGTAGATACTCGCGTATAAGTTGAAAAATGTATGCCTTAAAATTCATTCAAAAAACCAGAATCGACTTATCCACGGGGCAACACAATTGTCCATAGAATTTGGGTAATGACATTGTACACTCAACGCTTCACGGTGTTAAGTCACCGGTCATCTGCCGTTTCCCATGGTCTTTGAAATAATTATAAGTCAGCAAAAACTGTGAAATACTTGAATTTGAGCATTAGCTTTTGCAGGTTCTGGATAACAAACATATCATTAGCTGCCACGTGCAACCAGATTTGGAATCAAAAGAACCAAGGCAATGCACGCTATCAATACAATGCAAGCGCAGCCCGCGATTCAGAAAATTTCTCTGCCTACCAGTTTGTCTTGTCTGACAGTAGCTGAAAAGCAGCGTCAGGAGAGAGCAGCCTGAAGTAGTCCAGCAGCGGGTGATCTGTCGTGTCCAACAGCAAGCCATGCTGTCTTGTGAAGTCCGGTAGCCAGTTCGGCTCCCACGGATCAATGTCTGGGTATTCCTCCCATGCGAAACTTGCCGTAGCTGCATCGGCTGCGCGAATGCGTTCAGCTGGCAGCCGATCAGCTGGCACGGCATCGGCTGGTGTCCGATCAGCTGATGCCGGCTTCTCACTCTCTTGCTCGATTCCTGATCACTGTCAATAAAATCCGATTCTGAAAAATCACAGTCCAACTCAGCGATAATGTGCAAAACATCGTCTGCCGAGTGTTTTCTTTTCTGCACTCGCTTCGCTCCCTTGTGACATATCGACGCCATCTTGCCTTTGTTTACATTTTGCAAACTCACGCACACGCAAGGATTAGTTGCCGAGTCAACAAGTCTAGCATTTCTCCAAGCACAGAGGGAATTCCTGTGACGTGACAGTGAGTTTTGTCGCCATTAACAGCTGATTGTCGCCCTCTATCTCTGATAGCTGTCATGTTTTACCCTCAACTTATACGCG